>NC_057753.1:3717924-3731484 GCF_004010195.1 Chiloscyllium plagiosum
GAGAGAAAGGGGATAGAGGGAAAAGTAGATCACAATAGCATCAACAGACACAGACAGACATACCACACAGACACAGGCACACATATCACAGACACACACACACACCAGAGACATAAACATACACGCATACCAAACAGATATAAACACACACACACACGCACAAAACAGGTATAAGCACACACACATCACACAGGTATACACACACACAAGGAGGCACACACACAAACATTATGCTGGTGTGGCGAAGATTGCATTTGTCTAAAGAGATCCCTGAGGATGAAATATGCTCAGCAAAATATGATCACAGTGGAATTTGAAAAGTATTTGTCTTTGCACAGGAGTGCTGAAATGAAATGCATCAAATAGAGGATTTCCACTCCAACTGTGTCCAGGCACCTCTGAGGGAACAAAGAACAAAGAAAATTACAGCAGAGAATCATGCCCTTTGGCCCTCTAAGCCTGCACTGATCCAGACCTTCTATCTATATCTGTCGTCTATTTTCTAAAAGTCTGTATCCCTCTGCTCGTTGCCCATTCATTTTTCTGAAGTGTTTTGTAGGGAGGCATTGTGAATTTTATTAGACTTTCTGCAATTTGTAATGTCTGGCATACTACTATCTCTGAAGCGATAAATAAAGTAGTTTGAATCCACTTAAGGTCATGTCAATAACTATGGAGAGAAAGCAGAGTGAATGCTGCGGGTCCAAGGATCCTCCATTATGTTTCCCAATGACCATGTCTCTGGCAAATGTTGGTTGCTGGAAGAACTCCGGCTCAGATTGGATGAGCTAGAGTCTGACCTTCAAACATTGTGATACATCAGGGAGGGGAAGAGTTACCTGAAAGCTGTGTTTCTGGAGACAGGCACACCCCTTAGACGAGCTAACTCAAATGCGGTCAGTGATCAGGGGCAGGAGGTTGTGGCAGTGAGTGAGGCAGGTAGATGGATCCAGGAGGTAGAGCTGCTCGAGCTTCAGCCCCTGTCCTTGTCCAAAAGATTCAAAGCTTTTGCTCCCTGTGTGGACAGGAACGGGGACTGCAGAGAGGATGAGCCAACCGAACGCAGCACTAACTGATGGAGGGAACCCTTCAAGTGGAGGGAGAGAAGACAGATGTTGTGATTGGGGATAGTGTAGTTAGGGGCATAGACGCTGTTCTCTACGGCCAGAGTCAAGAATTCCAAAGGTTGTGTTGCCTGCCGGTGCCCGGGCACAGGAGTTGGCTGCTGAGGAACTTGGAGTGGGAGGGTAAATATCCAGTGGTCTTTGTCTCCGGTGAAGATAAAACTAGGGCATAGGTTCTACGAGGGGAGAATGAACAGTTATGAGCTAAAACAAGAAAAGGAACTAAAAAGGTAATAATCTCTGGATGACTACCTGAGCCAGGAGCTAATTGGCACAGAGTCAATAACATTAAGCAGGTAAATGCATGGCTCAAAGGTTAGTGTGGGAGAAATGCATTTGAATTCATGGGATACTGGCATCAGTATTGGAAAGAAGGGACTTGTTCTGATGCGACGGCCTTGATCTGAACCGTGCTGGGGCCAGTGTCCTAGTAAACTATAGCTGTAGACAAGACTTTAAACGAAATAGGGGTGAAGGGGTGGGGGAATCAGTTTGCGGGGAAATTAGAAAACCTGAATTGAAGGAGGACATAAGAATGCAGAACTCGTGAGAGGTTGTTAAAATCTCTGGCACAGACACAAATAGGACAGACTGTTTGGAAAGGGATGACAATCAACCTTCAAGCACACTGGACAAACGAATGACAATGAGGAGAGGGACGGTCTGATTGCAGGCAGTATGAGGCATAAGGTAATTGAGCTCATGGCGTAGATCGATATTGGCAGGTAGGTTGTGGTGGTGAAATGGCGGCAAAGGGATCAGGATCAGGAGGTGAATATTTAAGGATATACATCCTATTGAAAAGATCAGCAGATCAGCAGAGAGGGTGGGGTTGTCTTATTAGTAAGAATGGAATTAAATCAATAATAAGAAATGAAGTCGGGCCAGATGGTGTAGAATCAGTGTGGGTACAATTGAGGAACCGCAAAGGTAAAACAAACCATAGTTCGAGTTAAGTATAGGCTTCCAAACAATAGTCAGGAGCTGGGGCACAAGACACACCAGGAGATAGAAAAGTCACGTAGGTAAGGCAAAGATACAGTAATCACGGAGGACTTCACTATGCTCGTGGACTGGGAAGAAGCTGATTTTTGTATTGCCTGCGAGATGGATTTTTGAGCAACTTGTGATGGAGCCCAATAGGGAACAGACAATACTGGATTTAATGGTGTGCAAAAAGGCAGACTTGATAAAGAAGCGTAAGGTGAAGGAAATTTTAGGAGGCGGTGATAATAATATGATTAACTTTACTCTGCAATTTGACTGGGAGAAGATAGAATCAGAAGCAACAACATTACAACTGAATAAGGACATCTGAAGAGGCATGAGGGAGGAGCTGGGTAGAATTGACTGGGAGACGAGCCAAGCAAGAAAGACAGTGGATCAGCAATGGCAGGAGTTTCAGGAGACACAGTAGAGATTCATCCCGAGGAAAAACGAAGCATGAAAAGATGAGGCAATCAGAGCTGACTTGGGAAGTCAGGGATATCATCAAAGCATACAATGTGGCGAAGGGCCGTGGTAAACAAGAGGAATGGGAAACTTGCAAAGACCAACAGAGGACAACAAAGAAAAGAAATAAGCAGAGAAAAATTAAATATGTGGGTAAACTCGCCAGTAATATAAAGGAAGACTGTAAAAGTTTCTTTAAATATATAAAGAGCGAAAGAGAGACGAAAGTTGACACTGGGCTGCTGGAAAGTGACCCGGGTGAGATAGTCATGGGGAACAAGACTGACACGGGAGAGATAGTCACGGGGAACAAGGAAATGGCTGAGGAACTAAATAATTACTTTGCATCAGTCTTCACAGTGGAAGACACGAGTAATATCCCAAAAATTCAAGATAGTGAGAGTGCAGAGCTGAGTTTGGTGGCCATCACCAAGGCGAAGGTGCTAGAAAAACTGAATGGCCTGAAGGTATATAAATCACCTTGATCAGATGGTCTACATGCCAGAGTTCTAAGGAAGATAGCTGAAGAGATAATGGAGGTGGCTGTGGTGATATTTCAGGAATCACTTGTATCAGGGAGGGTCCCCGAGGACTGGAAAATCACAGCCGTGATACCCCTGTTGTAAAGCAAAAGATGGAAAATTATGGACCAATTCGCATACCCTCAGTAATGGGTAAGATCCTGGAATCCATTGTGAAGGATGAGATTTCTGAATATTTGGAAGTGTATGGCAAAATAGGGCAAAGTCAACATAGTTTCATCAAGGTGAAGTCATGTCTGACAAATCTGCTAAAATTCTTTGAGGGAGTAACGAGCAGGTTAGACCAAGGAAAGCCAATGGATGTCATCCACATGAATTTCAGGAAGGCCTTTGACAAGGTACCGAACAGAAGGCTACTGAGTAACATTAGGTCTATTGTGTAGGGGCAAAGTGCTAGTATGGATAGAAGCTTAACTATCTGTTAGGAAGCAGAGAGCGGGTATAAAAGGGTCCTTCTCTGGATGGCAACTGGTGACATGTCATCTTCTGTAATGGTCAGTGTTGGGACAACAACTAATGATCTAGATGAAGGAACTGAGGGCATTCCGACTAAATTTTCAGACGATACAAACATAGACAGAGGGACAGGTATCATTGAGGAGGCGGGGAAGCTGCAGAAGGAGTTGGACGGGTTAGCTGAGTGGGCAAAATACAGTTGGAGGGGGAAATAATGCACTCCACTCCCTGCGGCGCCCACCTCTCCCTGAACAACTCCAGGGTGTTGGTAGAGACCGCGTCCTTCTCCAAGGACATTTGGGCTCTAACGTAACCACGACACTCCTATTTATATCTGTCAGCCAGGACTCCCTGATTGGACCTGGCTGACCTTGTTCCAATCATTACATGCCTTTCCCCTTGAAGTCCTGGAACATGGGTCATTTTATTCCTGTAACTTCTGCTGTGCAGGTTTTGCACCAAGTCCGGTTCCTCCAACTCTGCCTCAGATAATGCCGGCATGTGCAGACGATAGCCTGTCTGTTTACACCTGGTTTGCCTCAGCTGAAATACATCTTTAGGCGGTAACAATGTTGAGAATACAACATCAGCACTGGCCGTCTCGTCCTCAGGGGTTTCTCGACACTAGTAGAGGTCTTTACTGCCTTGCCAGATGGTCTGTATGTTGCAGCATTCACTTAGTCCATCTGCTTGCACCACAGCACCTGACCTTGTGTCAATCATGCCTCTTACCCATGCAGGGGGATATCCATCATTTTGACTCCTATTTTCATCCCTTGGAATTAACGACCTCCGTCGATTAGAGGAGTCTTGTGTCCACCATTCCTGGTGCTGTTTCACCCTTCCTCCCTCTGCCCACAGCCCCCAGGTCCACGCAGACCAGGTTTAATCCAGTGCAAAGTCGTCCCCTTATTAGCAGCTCTGCTGGAGCTGTCCCTCCAGTTGCATGAGGGGTAGTCCTACAATCAAACAAGAACCAGGACATTTTTGGCATCGGGTGAAACTGCAGGCTGTTTCTTTACACCTGCTTTCAAAGTGCAGACTGCTCTTTTCACCAGGCGATTGGATGGTGGACGGTAATGCACCTATCCTTAACTGCCAAATGCCATTTAATTGTAAGAAATGCTCAAATTCTGTGCTGGTAAATGATGGCCCATTGTTTGTGACCAACATCGCTGGGAGGGGGGTGTACAAGAGATGCTCATGGCTTTTCAATCGCCATCCCATTAGCGTTCATTAGCAGAGGGATTGAATTCAAGAGTCGTGAAGTGATGTTGCAACTGTACACGACTTTGGTTAGGCCACATTTGGAGTACTGTGTGCAGTTCTGGTCGCCTCACTTTAGGAAAGATGTGGAAGCTTTGGAGAGGGTGCAGAGGAGATTTACTAGGATGTAGCCTGGAATGGAGAATAGGTCGTACGAGGATAGGTTGAGAGTGCTAGGCCTTTTCTCGTTGGAACAGCGAAGGATGAGGGGTGACTTGATAGAGGTTTATAAGATGATCAGAGGAATAGATAGAGTAGACAGTCAGAAACTTTTTCCCCGGGTGCAACAGAGTGTGACAAGGTGACATAAATTTAAAGTGAAGGGTGGAAGGTATAGGGGAGATGTTAGGGGTGGGTTCTTTACCCAGAGAGTGGTGGGGGCATGGAATACGCTGCCTGTGGGAGTGATAGAGTCAGAATCTTTGGTGACCTTTAAGCGGCAATTGGATAGGTACATGGATGGGTGCTTAAGCTAGGACAAATGTTCGGCACAACATCGTGGGCCGAAGGGCCTGTTTTGTGCTGTATTGTTCTATGTTCTATGTTCTATCCCCATGTTTGATGAATAAACTCTGTGCATATCCAACCACTTCGAGTGGACATCCACAATGACTAAGAACATAGATCCCGTGAAAGGACCTGCATGGTCAATGGATAACTGAGTTCACGGTTGCCTGGCCAATCCCGTGAAGGTGACAAAGCTGCTGCCAGTGATTTTTGTCCTTGTTGGCATTCTGGATACTGCCCCACCAACATAGCCATGTTGGCATCCCATTCTGGCCACCAGCCATAACCTCGCACCATCATCTTCATTTCGGAAACCCCTGAGTGAAGCTTGTGGAGTTCATCCAGTATCTGGTGGTTACCTTTTGTTACGATAATCACTCTTGCTTCACACAATAATATGCCATCCTCTATTGTGGTCTGCTCTCTCTCCAGGATTCAATTCTGGTTGATGACCTTTCCTTTCTCCCATTACGAGGGTGGGATCTTGTTGCATCCACAGTGTGACATTGTCAGTGGTGACTGGAACAGTGCCCAGTAAGTTTAAAACTACAACAGACTCTTCCTGTGGTGACGTCCCCTGTGGTGTATCTGTGAGTGGAAGGTGGTTTTAGACACCTACATTTGGCCTCCCAAGCAGTGTTCCAAATTGTAATGAGATGCCCTCAGAATAAGAGCCCAACACTGAATTCGACCTGAAGCTATGGGTCGCACGGCCCTGTTCTCTTTAAGTACCTTAGCAAGGGTTTGTGGTCTGTAAGTTACAAATTTATGTCCGTAAAGGAATTGGTGGACATTTCTTACACCGAAGATGACCACCCAAACCTTCACTCTCTATCTGAGTATATATTCGTTTCTCATCAGCCAAAGTTCAGGAAACATACGATATCGAGTGCTCCTCTTTGCTGGGCCACCAATGAGCCAGTATTATGCCAATACCATTTCAACACCATTTCTTGCTTCTTTTTGTAGTGTGTCAGCATCTCAGATTACGATAGCTGCTTCTTCACTTCCCTGAAGGCTGTGTCTTGGCTACGAGATCACTTCCAAGGCTGATTCTTTCTCAACAGCAAACTTAAGGGTGCCAGGATGGAGGCCAGTTAATGTATAAGTTTTCCATAGTAATTCACCAACCCCAGGAAAAATCTAAGCTCGGGTACAGATGTGGGAAATGGTGCACGTTTGATCACCCTCACTTTATTTTCCAATGGGTACGATTTTCTGTAAGGAGAAAGTGAGGTCTGCAGATGCTGGAGATCAGAGCTGAAAATGTGTTGCTGGAAAAGCGCAGCAGGTCAGGCAGCATCCAGGGAACAGGAGAATCGACGTTTCGGGCATAAGCCCTTCTTCATTTTCTGTAACCCAAGTCGCTCCTCTTAGGATGCTAGGAACACAGTCCTCCCTGCTAAGGCATACCCCTGCCTTGGAGAAATGCTTAAGCACCGTGTCCAAGTTCTCTAGGTGTTCTTTATTGATTTTCCCGCTTATTAGCACATCATCCAGACACGTGGAAATCTTGAGTAGACCCCGTTAAATGTTTTCTAACATCCACCAAAAAATAGCTGGTATTACGCAAAATGCAGCCCTACGTACTGGTACCAACCCTTACCAATATTAATTGTAGTATACTTTTGGGAATCCTCAACTAATCGCAATTGCATCTACATATGGCTCTTGTCCAGCTATGTGAAGGAAAACCTTCCCCTACCCCCACCTCCCCACCCCTACCCCTAACCTCACAAATAACTCATTTATGCAATGCACAGGGTATTTAGCAAGTTATGAGTCGTGGTTTATGTTTGTTTGAAATCCCCACAAAGGTGACTGACCTATCAGGCTTCACAGTTTGTGGAATTGATGGCTTGATGCCAGGCTTGATGCCTTCACTTGCTAGTCTTCTGGCCATGATTTGGAGATGCTGGTGTTGGACTGGGGTGTACAAAGTTAAAAATCACACAACACCAGGTTATAGTCCAATGGGTTTAATTGGAAGCACTAGCTTTCGGAGCGACGCTCCTTCATCACGTGATAGCGGAGGGCTCGATTGTAACACAGAATTTATAGCAAAAATTTGCAGTGTGATGTAACTGAAATTATACATTGAAAAATTGATTGTCTGTTAAGCATTTCATCTGTTAGAATACAGTGATAGTTTCACTTCTTGCATGTGTAAATCACAAAACCTTTTTTTAAAAGTTGCATTCTCGGGTTAGCTGATAACAATGGTGATAGCTAGACAATATGTTGAAGGTGTTAGCCCCCTGTATTCTCTGTTATGACCTGATGTTTAGATTGATTCTAATCTAAAAAGTGAGATAACAGAGTTTTACATAAATTCATGCAGTTTTTGAGCTCAGAGTTCTACATTCATGATGAAGGAGCGTCGCTCCGAAAGCTAGTGTGCTTCCAATTAAACCTGTTGGACTATAACCTGGTGTTGTGTGATTTTTAACTTAGTCTTCTGGCGCATGCCTCTATCTTTACACAGCAGGCACATGGCATTGGATAGACTTTACGGAATCATGGAACGGTTCCTTGGTCAACATGTAAGGTGGGTTTGGCTCCCTTGACAATCCGAGGTCTCCCTGAAAAGCCTCAAGATATTTAATTAGGAATTCACTCAGGCAGCCATTTTCTAATTGAATCAATAAACTTGAATCTTTCTCAATCAACTTTGCTCCATCAAGCTTGGGCCCAAACCTTTACTACAATCAGCTATAACTGAGCTGATCTGCTTGTTGCATGAAACCGGAAGTGACGTTGTACCCTGAATCTGTAGGGGTTCCCACTGTCAATTTTCAGCCCGACTGAGGTCTGAGGCATATTTAAGGGTTGGATTACAGAATTGTTTGAGAATGCTGGTTCCACAATACAGCCACACTGGTGATGACCTCAGTTAGAACTGGGTGACTGCTTAACCAGACATTTGTTTCAATTGGTTCTGATTTGGATGTTGCCAAGCAATTTAACTGAATACTGATTCCCACAAAAAGAATACAGGATTTCTTTTCTTTCCATTGTCAACATATCGTCCATGACCAAAATACAACTATAGTCAGGTTGCAATAAGTTGTACAACTGTATCAGATCCTGATATTAGTTTCAGTTTCCATGACTGAAAATCTTCCCCCTGGAAGACCTGTTGTGGGTAATTCACCCCAACCTTCTTTAATTTGGCTACTTATCAAGGAATCATACATAATCAAGTACTGAAATAATTATTTGAACTTTATTGCATGTTGCAACCGAAATAAGAACCCTTAAGTAAGAAAGTTACGCGTTTCAACTGAGCTTGGTTGTTACCTGTGTAATGGTGGAATTTAGCTATGATTCCAACCAACAGTGCCTATCTCTGGAAGTACCTGGGGTTCAATCCTTATGCAGTGCTGTTCTTTGAAGTTCTGCTAAAGGCGGCATTCTGGTGTCGGATTCTCATATAGATTTGCATCCTTCAGGTCGATGATGCAATATTAATGATAAATCTTTGGAGTCACTTCATCCAAAATATTGATTATTCTTTTGGAGTCCATGAGATTGCAGCTTGGATTCTTTTCAGAAATAACTTATTTTATTCCTTGTTACACTTGGCCTCAACTGTCTGATTGTAGACACCAGTTATCAAACAGGGTGACAGAGCACTTTGTTTATGTAATCTCCACTCCTTATTTTTCCCGGACATGGCTAATTGCTTTCAAGTTCTACGTAACAGCATGTCTTTGTCCCTTAACAGCTTATTCCAGAGTTATCCTTTCCATGTGTAACACTTTATCTTTGTTGATTATTTCAATCCATGAACCATTATTAAAATTCAGGAGACTGTAATATCATAACCCTTTGATATTGATATTAAAAAGAAAACAAATGTGGTATGAGAGAGAATTAAAAAAAACACACAAAGTCAGGTTGTGAAACTGAGCTGAATGAATCATGAGGACACAGAAGGACTGTCACCAAAATCTTTACAGATGCACCATTGAAAACATACTGTCAGGGCGCACAATGGCCTGCTTTGGCAACTACGTTGCCTAGAATTGTAAAATAAATTACTACAGAAGGTTGTGTGCATAGCCAGACCATTACAGAAGCCAGAGCTGAAAATGCGTTGCTGGAAAAGCGCAGCAGGTCAGGCAGCATCCAGGGAACAGGAGAATCGACGTTTCGGGCATAAGCCCTTCTTCAGGAAGCCAGCCTTCAATCCATTGTCTCCATTAACATGTCTCATTGCCACAGAAAGGCTGCCAACATCATCAAAGACCATTAGACCTTGGTAAAGCTCTCCTACAAACTCTTCTGTAAGGCAGAAAATATAGAAATTAGAATTCTTTTAATTAGAAATTAGATTCCTTACAATGTGGAAACAGGCCATTCAGCCCAAGATTTCCACACCAACCCTCCAAAGAGTAACCCACCCAGACCCATTTCCCCTTGACTAATGCACCGAACACTATGAGCAATTTAGTGTGGCGAATTCACCTAACCTGTATACATTTGGACTGTGGGAGGAAACCTGAGCACCAGTAGAAATCCCACACAGACACCGGGACAATGTGCAAACTCATGACAGACAGTCACCCAAAGCTGGAATCAAACCCAGGTCTCTAGTGCTGTGAGGCAGCAGTGCTAACCACTGAGTCAACGTGCCATGATGCATGAACATGGGCACCATCATGTTCAGGAACAGTTTCTTCCTGGCTGTTGCTAGACTGATGAATGGACTCTCTAACTTGAAATAATACTGATCTTGCTAATGTTTATCTTGCCTCACGCACACCCTGTAAGATGTAACCTGGATGCCTCTGTCTAAGTTTTTTTTTCCGTTCACCCGATGATCCAAATGTCCTTGCTCACTATGATCTGCCTGTACTGCTTGTAAACAAAGTGTCTCACTGTACTTAGGTACACAGGACAATAAATAAATCAAACTAAATCGAAGCAGGTAATTTGTTGGGCAGGGACTGGGGGGGAATTGTGACCCTGAAAACTGCTGGATGGTGATCAATTATTAGCTGGTTCAATAATATCGATCAGGTAAGAGAGGCTGCCACCTGGTCTGGCCACACACAAGACTCTGGTGAAAGATTGGTAAGGAATGAAGCAGAAGAATTTATTTTACCTACAAATCTAATAGAATTCTGACAAATGTCTCCAAAATTTCCAACCTTCATTCACTTTGAAGGACCAGGATAGAAGTGAACTCACCTTGGGACAGTTTGGAGTGAGTCTTTATAGACTTATTAAAAGTGTCCAATTAATGAAGACTTCTTGAACGGGGCATCAACTCCAAAAGCAAATCAAAATAAAGGGGGATTTTAACAATCTTAAAATTCAAAAAATGAAGGGTCAACATAGCTCCGGTAGAACCTATGTAACAGATAGAGTCAGTCATGCCCGTCAAATTTCCAAATGAATTAGTTTTGTTTTAGAACAAATATATCCTCAGCAACATGCAATAGTCCTCTAAGTCAGTTGTTAGAGTCAACATGAGAAAAATCATGCAGAATCGGACTTTGTCAACTAAAACTGTCATGTGGAGAATGGGATCTGTGTAAATTAAATGGAATCAGTTTATGATGGACTTCTCAATACCAAATGTAACTGTGTTGAACTGAGTCAGACCACATCGAATGCAACTGCATCGATCAGTTCATTAAAAGTTGAATACATATTTATTGAACTTGTCAATTTCCACTATAGGTATAACCACAATGATCATTGAAGTCCACACTGACTGGACCATGCTTGTCTGTAATGTGTCAAACCTCACTGCAGTACCAAATATGCCTAAAGTGAACCTGTATCTGGCTGTGCTGAATGTAATCTTAAGCCAAGCTGGATCGATCATCCTGAAGGAGACCTGTCCTGGATAATAGGGAAACATATTTGCATAAATGACCAATAGTGATAGGAACTAAGCCTATCAGTGCATAGAATACACAAGAGGAAAATAACTATGCTGAACTCGAACAATGTACATTGAATTTACAGATGATGAGTGGAACATTTTCACACCGAATGTTCCTGTACTAAACTGAACATAATCACAGTGAACTGGATCTGTCCACAATGAATATAATGAACAATGAACTGAGAACGTCCTCACTAAGATTATCATGGAGAACTTGACTTGCGCACTGAGAAAGTAAAGGTATGTTTTTCTACCCATCTACAATGATCACTGCTGAGAACTTGACTGCATTTTCCCAGCATTTGTATTTCTCCGTACGGTCAGTGGTGAAATCTATAACTGGCAGTTTTAAGAAGAAATACAAATGGGATCATTCTTCAGTTTTCGATCCTCCACATTACAAATGGGTCACATCCTCTGAAAAAAGAACAGCATTTCATTAGCAAAGGAAAAATAGCAGACACACATTAGCTGCTTAATTAGTTTCCTGCAACAAGTTCAAGAATTTTAATCAACTAGCCACCTCACTAAACCACAAAGTCCAAAATAAATGTATATATGATATTTGTTTACTGATTTGCCGAACCGATTCAGAGTATCCAACTGAAGTGCGTAGTGATACAAATGTTGAATGTTGGTCATTTGCTGTTCCATTTTTGCAGTGATCGGAGTTCCAGGTAAAATACTGTGATAGATAGGGGCTGAATGGGGAATTGTTTATTTGTGTTTGACCTCCCATTTTCAAACTTCACATCTCCATGTTACCATTGTCTTTCCACCAAGGGGGGTGGGGGGAAGTGGAAAGGGGTTGGGTAGGCAACAAGCCTGGTGTGTGGAAGGTGGGGTCAAGACATGGAGAAAGTGCTCACGTACTAAACTTTGTTGAACTCGATTTTAAATGAGGTGCTGTTCTTCAAGCTTGCACTGAGCTTCGCTAGAGCATCGCAGAAAGCGTGACCCATGGCGAGACAAGAAGGCAATGTGTTGAAGTGGTATGAAACTGGTAGCTCAGGCTATAACATGGCAGCAAAGTAAGATGCTCCAGCTGGAGCTTCTCTGCTTGTCTGTCCCTTTTTCCTTTTCCTTTTTTCCCCTGTTGCTGCAGTTTTTCTTGCCCCCGCCCCTCACACAACTTTTAACTTCTTAGCTCCCCTACCTACCTTACCTGGAGGGAATGGAGAATGGAGTCTGGAAGTGGAGGCTGGAGCTCGGAGCAGGGAGCAGAGCAAGCACAGGCTGAGTCCCTGAAGCGAGTCGCGTATGCAGCCTGGAATGGGAGCGGACTGAGTGCAGGCTGAGCTGGGAACCGAATGGTGGATGGAACCTTGAGCGGAAGCACAGCAAGTGCGGGCTGAGGTGGGAGCTGAGTGGTGGATGGAGCCCAGGGCGGGAGCAAGCTGAGCCAAGGTTAGCCAGAGGATGAGTCAGTGAGGCGAGTCCGGGACGGACACCAGCGTGTGAGAGCGGTGAGGTCTCATTTTCTGACTCGGTCACAAAGGACTATAATTTCAACACTTTAACTATACATTTAATTAGCAATCTGGATTTTTCTGTATTCCATGCTAGTCTTTTTCTTTACTATTTCAATTATAGGGTCATAGAGTTATAGAGATGTACAGATTGGAAACGGACCCTTTGGTCCAACCCATCCATGCCGACCAGATATCCCAACCCAATCTAGTCCCACCTGCCAGCACCCGGCCCATATCCCTCCAAACCCTTCCTATTCATATACCCATCCAGATACCTTTTAAATAAGACCATAAGACTTAGGAGCGGAAGTAAGGCTATTCAGCCCATCGAGTCCACTCTGCCATTCAATCATGGCTGATGGGCATTTCAACTCCACTTACCCGCATTCTCCCCGTAGCCCTTAATTCCTTGTGACATCAAGAATTTATCAATCTCTGCCTTGAAGATATTTAGCGTCCCAGCCTCCACTGCACTCTGCTGCAATGAATTCCACAGGCCCACCACTCTCTGGCTGAAGAAATGTCTCCGCATTTCTGTTCTGAATTTACCCCCTCTACTTCTAAGGCTGTATCCACGAGTCCTCGTCTCCTCACCTAACGGAAACAATTTCCTAGCGTCCATCCTCTCCAAGACATGTATTATCTTGTAAGTTTCTATTAGATCTCCCCTTAATCTTCTAAACTCCAATGAATACAATCCCAGGATCCTCAGCCGTTCCTCATATGTTAGACCTACCATTCCAGGGATCATCCATATGAATCTCTGCTGGACACGCTCCAGTCCAGTATGTCCTTCCTGAGGTGTGGGGACCAAAACTGGGCACAGTACTCCAAATGGG
>NC_057753.1:3731648-3767387 GCF_004010195.1 Chiloscyllium plagiosum
CCTCTCCACTTCCTCAGTACTACCTGCCTGTCCACCTAACTTTGTATCATCGGCAAACTTCGCTAGAATGCCCCCAGTCCCTTCATCCAGATCATTAATATATAAAGTGAACAGCTGCGGCCCCAAAACTGAACCCTGCGGGACACCGCTTGTCACCGGCTGCCATTCCGAAAAAGAACCTTTTATCCCAACTCTCTGCCTTCTGTCAGACAGCCAATCCTCAATCCATACCAGTAGCTCATCTCGAACACCATGGGCCCACACCTTGCTAAGCAGCCATGCTGAGCAATTGTACCAGCCTCCACCGCTTCCTCTGGCAGCTCATTCCATAAATGTAGCACCCTCTGCAAGAAAAAGTTGCCCCTTAAGTCTCTTTTATATCTTTCCCCTCTCACCATAAAATTCTGTAACAACACTGAAAGTGTCTGTACGTAGGTACCCTGTACCGAAGATGGCACCGAGAGTTCATGTGCACGTGAGAATAAAGTCTATTCTGATTCCTCGGTGGTACCATGCTTTCTGTCTTATGACCAGTCTGATACCTTTTTGACCACTTGCAAGTTTTCCTACTTTGATAGTATTAATTTTAATCTTTTCTTTTGGATTGATGATCACAATTTCACTCAATTTTTAATCTTTTGTTTTGGATTGACCAACACAATTTCACACCCTTTGGGGTTCAATTGAAATTAAATTAGTTTAATTGTTGCACACATTATCCCTCCAACCAATGGGTGAGCAGGATTGGGTGGGGCTGAGGGACCAATCGGGAGCGGCGGTCCTCCAACCAATGGACGTGAACGAGAGGCGGGACTAAGGTGGGACCACGTGATCTCCCGCGCACTCAGCTACGCGCAGGTGCAGTGTTGCTGCAAGAGTGGTCTCCTTCCGAGACGGCGGTGAGTGAGCGGGCTTGATGGCGAGTCCCAGCGGCGACGAGGAGCGAAATGGATACAGTGTAGAATATGAGGTTGTATAAACCTCGGCTGTATTCCCTAAACCCGAATTAGAAACTCCTAGTCCTGGGTTTGCAGCAAACGAGAAAATGGCTGCAGGCCTCAGGCAGGGATTGGCCGAGGTTTCCGCCGCCATCTTTGTTGGGGGAAGGAGTGCTGCGTGATGTGCGCGCGGCGGCCATCTTTGTTGGGGGACGGAGTGCTGCGTGATGTGCGCGCGGCGGCCATCTTTGTTGGGGGACGGAGTGCTGCGTGATGTGCGCGCGGCGGCCATCTTTGTTGGGCGACGGAGTGCTGCGTGATGTGTGCGCGGCGGCCATCTTTGTTGGGGGACGGAGTGCTGCGTGATGTGCGCGCGGCGGCCATCTTTGTTGGGGATGTCGTCTCGCGAGATGTGTGCGCGGCCGCCATCTTTATTCGGGGCACTGATCACCAGGAGCCTCATTCAAGGGGAGGATTATCCACAATAAATTGAAACTGTAAGAAGTGTTTGTTTCTTCTGAGTTAAAAATCACACAACAGCAGATTATAGTCCAACAGGTTTAATTGGAAGCACTAACTTTCTGAGCGATGCTCCTTCATCTGGTGGATCCTAACACAGAATTTATAGCAAAACTTTACAGTGTCATGTCACTGAAATTATACATTGAAAAATTGATTGTCTGTTAAGCCTTTCATCTGTTAGAATACAGTGATAGTTTCACTTCTTTGCTCAAAAACTGCATGCATTCATGTAGAACTCTGAGCTCAAAAACTGCATGAATTTATGTAAAACTCTGTTATTTCACTTTTTAGATTGGAATCAATCTAAACATCAGGTCATAGACAGAGAACACGGGGCTAACACCTTCAACATATTCTGGATCAGTGGTGCTGGAAGAGCACAGCAATTCAGGCAGCATCCGAGGACAGGCAAAATCGACGTTTCGGGCAAAAGCCCTTCATCAGGAATAAAGGCAGAGAGCCTGAAGCATGGAGAGATAAGCTAGAGGAGGGTGGGAGTGGGGAGGAGTGGCGGTGAAGGAGGCCCAGCACCTCCATGTCCTCGGCAGTGTGGGAGGGGGAGTTGAAATGTTGAGCCACTGGGCGATTTGGTTGATTGATGCGGGTGTCTCTGAGATGTTCCCTAAAGCGCTCTGCTAGGAGGCGCCCAGTCTCCCCAATGTAGAGGAGACCGCATCGGGAGCAACGGATACAATAGATGATATTAGTGGATGTGCAGGTAAAACTTTGATGGATGTGGAAGGCTCCTTTAGGGCCTTGGATGGAGGTGAGGGAGGAGGTGTGGGCACAGGTTTTACGGTTTTTTACCTTCAACATGTTGTCTAGCTATCACCATTGTTATCAGCTAACCCGAGAATGCAACTTTTAAAAAAAAAAGGTTTTGTGATTTACACATGAAAGAAGTGAAACTATCACTGTATTCCAACAGATGAAAGGCTTAACAGACAATCAATTTTTCAATGTATAATTTCAGTTACGTCACACTGTAAATTTTTGCTATAAATTCTGTGTGTTAGGATGGAGCCCTCCACTACCACCTGATGAAGGAGCGGCGCTCCGAAAGCTAGTGTGTTTCCAATTAAACCTGTTGGACTATAACCTGGTTTTGAGTGATTTTTGACTTTGTACACCCCAGTCTAACATCTGCATCTCCAAATCGTTTCTTCTGGATTTCTATCCCGGGGCGTCATTGATAAATTTTATGAATTAATTTTACAGGATTCTCAGAGGGGGAGCTCGCAACAGTCACTAGGTTCAAGACCTGACACTGCGTATGGATTCACAAGGATCTGAAAATCATCAGTCTTTGACCGTGGAATGATCCAGGCTCTGCCTCCTGGAAAGAGTATACAGTTATGGATGTGACTGTAAAAGCATTGAGGTGTGGTACAATTGCAGCGTTTAAAAGGCATGTGGATGGGTATGTGAATTGGAGAAAGTGAGGACTGCAGATGCTGGGGATTAGAGTCGAGAGTGTGGTGCTGGAAAAGCACAGCAGGTCAGGAAGCATCTGAGGAGCAGGAGAATCGATGTTTTGGGCATAAGCCCTTCATCATGAATCAGGGTATATGAACAGGAAGGGTTTAGAGCGATATGGGCCAAGTGTTGGGAAATGGGACTAGATTAGGTTAGGCTATCTGGTCGGCATGGACGCAGGAGAATCGATGTTTTGGGCATAAGCCCTTCATCAGGAATCAGAGTATATGAACAGGAAGGGTTTAGAGCGATATGGGCCAAGTGTTGGGAAATGGGACTAGATTAGGTTAGGCTATCTGGTCGGCATGGACGAGTTGGGCCGAAGGGTCTGTCGTTGTGCGGTACATCTCCATGACTCTGCATCCAATATAATGCAAAGAATTGCAAATACCAGAGATCAGAAACAAAAACAGAAATTTCTGAAGAAATTCTGGTTTATCAGTATCTGTTGTGAGAAAACAGATATTCAAAATCTGATCAGATCACTCTGAAAGTATATATTCAGCTCTGGCTTTCACACCTGAGGCAGGATTGATTGTTTTGCCCTTAAAGGTGAGTGTAGAGCAGAAGCTCTGTTTTCTAAGGGTTTACTTATCGAAGTATGTTTTAAAAAAAAAGACATTACATATATTTTTGTAACAGTTAGAACAGTATTTAGGCAGTTCAGCCCATTAAGTACATGCTGGCTCTCTGTAGAATGATCCAGTCTGTTTCGTTTTCTACTCCAGCTCCAACACCCTGCAACTTTATTTGCCTCGTGCTTTTCTTTAAAAATCATTTATAATCTCCATTTTCACCAGACTTTTGTTCTGCACATGACCAGTCACCGCATGAAGAAAAATCTATTTCCTTCCAAACACCTTAACCCTGTCTCACCTAATCGTGGTGCCATCGTAGTACATATAATACAGAAATCAGCCTTCAACCCAGCAAGTCTGTGCTGCTAATAATACAAAAAATGCATGTAGCCACTTTTCCAGCACTAGGCCCATAGCCTTGAATGTTATGACATTTCAAGTGCTCATTCAAGTACTTTTTCAAGATCGTGAGGTTATCCACTTCAACTGTCATCCCAGGTAGTGCATTCTAGGCACCCATCATCCTCTGGGTGAAAATAAATTGCTCAATTTTCTACAGACCCCTCAATAACAAAAGAGGCAAGGAGAAGCATATTGGGAGGCAGATTTTGGAAAGGTGCAGAAGTAACAGGGTTGTTATCATGGGTGACTTTAAAATCCCTAATATTATGTGGAAACTCCTTCATGCAAATAGTTTGGATGGAGTAAATTTTGTCAGGTGTGTCCAGAAAGGATTCCTGACTCAATATGTAGATAGACAGCATCAAAGGAACAGGAGAATCGACGTTTTGGGCATAAGCCCTTCTCATTCCTGAAGACGGGCTTATGCCTGAAACGTCAATTCTTCTGTTCCTTGGATGCTGTCTGACCTGCTGTGCTTTTCCAGCAACACATTTTTAAGCTCTGATCTCCAGCATCTGCAGTCCTCACTTTCTCCTCCTCAATATGTCGGTAGGCCAACCAGAGGGGAGTTCATATTGGATTTGGTGCTAGGCAATGAACCAGGTCAGGTGTCAGATCTCTCGGTGGGAGAGCATTTCGGTGATAGTGATCACAACTCTCTGGTCTTTACTATAGTCGTGGAAAGGGATAGCAGCAGACGGTATGGGAAAGCATTTAATTGGGGGTGAGGGTATTACAATTCTATGAGGCAGGAACTGTGGAGCACAATTTAGGAACAGGTATTCTCAAGGAAATCCTTGACAGAAATGTGGGTGTCAGGAGCACCTGCTGTGAGTTCTGGATAGGTTTGTCCCACTGAGGCAAGGAAGGGATAGTAGGGTGAAGGAACCTGGGATGTGAAACATGTGGTCAAGAGGAAGAAGGAAGCTTACTTAATGTTGAGGAAGCAAGGATCAGACAGGGCTCGAGAGCGTTATAAGGTAGCCAGGAAGGAACTGAAGGATGGGCTTAAGAGATCTAGTAGGGGGCATGAAAAAGCCATGGTAGGTAGGTTAAAGGAAAACCCAAAGGCATTCTACGCTTACATGAGGAACAAGAGGATGGTCAGATTGAGGGTAGGACTGATCAGGGATAGTGGTTTGTGTCTGGAGGTGGAGCAGGTAGGGGAGGTCCTGAATGAATAATTTGCTTCCATATTCAAAAGTGAGGGGGACCTTATCGTTTGTGAGGACAGCTTGACGCAGGCTGATGTGCTCGAACAGGTTGATGTTAAGAAGGAGAATGTCCTGGAAATTTTGAAAAACATGAGGATAGATAAATCCCCGGGGCTAGACAGGGATAAACCCAAGGTTACCACAGGAAGTGAGGGAAGAGATGGCTGCACCTTTGGCGATGATCTTTGCGTCCTCACTGTTCACTGGAGTAGTGCCAACTGGAGGTTGGCAAATGTTATTCCCTTGTCCAAGAAAGGCAATAGGGATAACCCTGGTAATTACAGATCAGCCAGTCTTACCCAGGGGGAGGTGGTAAGTGGGCACATTATTGGAGAGGATTCTGAGAGATAGGATTTATGGTTATTTGGAAAAGCATAGTTTGATCAAGAGATAGTCAGAATGGCTTTGTGAGGGGCAACTCATGCCTTACAAACCTTAATGAATTCATTAAGGATGTGACAAAACGCCTTGATGAAGATAGAGCAGTGGGTGCGGTGGATATGGATTTTAGCAAGGCATTTGATTAGATTACTTACAGTAGTGGAAATAGGCCCTTCGGCCCAACAAGTCCACACCGACCCTCCAAAGAGCAACCCACTCAGACCCGTTCCCCTACATTTATCCCTTCAACCAGCACTACGGGCAATTTAGAATGGCCAATTCACCAAACCTGCACATTTTTGGACTGTGGGAGGAAACCGGAGCACCCAGAGGAAACCCACGCAGACACGTGGAGAATGTGCAAACTCCACACAGTCAGTTGCCTGAGGCGGGGACTGAACCTGGGTCTCTGGCGCTGTGAGGCAGCAGTGCTAACCACTGAGCCACCGTGCCACCCAGTGTGCCACCGTTTGATTGCGTTCACCATGGTAGGCTCATTCAGAAAGTAAGGAGGCATGGGATACAGGGAAATTTGGCTGCCTGGATACAGAATTGGCTGGCCCAGAGAAGACAGGATGATGGTAGATGGGAAGTATTCAGCTTGGAGGTCGGTGACCAGTGGTGTTTTACAGGGATCTGTTCTCAGACCTCTGCTCTTAGTGATTTTTATAAATGACTTGGATGAGAATTGGAAGGGTGGGTTAGGTTTGCCGATGATGCATAGTTTGATGGAGCTATGGATAGTGTGGAGGGCTGTTGTAAGTTGCAGCGGGGCATTGACAGGATGCAGAGCTGGGGTGTGTCGTGGCAGATGGAGTTCAACCTGGAACAGTGTGAAGTGTTTCATTTTGGAAGGTAGAGTTTGAATGCAGAATACAGGGTTAAACCAGGAGTCTTGGCAGTGTGGAGGAACAGAGGGATCTTGGGGTCCATGTTTACAAATCCCTCAAAGTCGCCACCCAAGTTGATAGGGTTGTTAAGAAGGCGTATGGTGTTTTGGCTTTCAGTAACGGGAGGATTGAGTTTAAGAGCCATGAGGTGATGCTGCACCTGTATAAATCTCTGGTTAGACCACACTTGGAAATTGTCAGTTCTGGTGGCCTCATTACAGGAAGGATGTGGAAGCTTCAGAGAGGGTGCAGAGGAGATTTACCAGGATGCTGCCTGGACTGAGGGGCATGTCTTATGAAGACAGATTAAGGGAGCTAGGGTTTTTCTCATTGGAGTGAAGAAGGATGACTTGATAGAGGTGTACAAGATGATTGGAGGCATAGATAGAGTGGATGGCCAGAGACTTTTCCCCAGGACAGAAATGGCTATCACGACGGGACATAATTTTAAGGTGATTGAAGGAAGGTTTAGCGGAGATGTCAGAGGTAGGTTTTTTTTAATAGTGAGTGGTGGGTGTGTGGAATGAACTGCTAGCAGTTGTTGTAGCATCAGATACATTAGGGTCAAAAAGTGTGGTGCTGGAAAAACACAGCCAGTCAGGCAGCATCCGAGGAGCTGGAGAGCCGACATTTCGAGCAAAAGCTCTGCATCTGCAGTCCTCATTTTCTCCTCAGTTACATTAGGGACATTTAAGCGACACATGGATGGTAGTGAAATGAAGGGTATTATCCTAGAGGTGGATAAAAGGTCAGCACCACATTGAGGGCCGAAGGGCCTGTCCTGTGCTGTACTGTTCTATGTTCTAATTCACATCTAAGCCTCTTGTACATTTTTTTTTTTTACTTTTTTAAAACTGTCTGCCTGAGTTACTGACCCCTCCACTAATTAGAATAGATTCCCCTTATCTGCCCTGTTCATCAGCCTCATAACGTTTCACACCCCAGTCAGATACCTCCTCAGCTTCGTCTGCTCAAAGGAAAACAACCCCAATCTGTCTGTTCTCTCTTCGAAGCTAAACCACTCCAGCTCGGACAACATTCTGGAGAATCATATCTGCACCCTCTCAGGTGCAATTACATTCTTGTGCTGAGACAACCAGAACTGCACGCAATACAGTAGCCCGCTGAACTAGCATTATTTTCTGCACAGTCATAACCTTGGTCGTGTATTAGATACCTTGACTGAATAAAAGTCAAATACCGCATTTGCCTTCTGAATCACCTTATCAATCTATCCTGCTGCCTTCAAGGATCTATGGACACAGACACTCTGTCTCTCCGAACCTCCATATCTCCCACGGTCATACTGTTCGTCATGTGCTCCCTTCTTCGAACACACCAGAATGCCTCACCTCTGAAACTTTATTGCTGGAACAGCACAGCAGGTCAGGCAGCATCCAGGGAACAGGAGATTCGACGTTTCGGGCACAGGCCCTTCTTCAGGAATGAGCAGAGAGTGTTCAGCAGGAGAAGATAAAAGGTAGGGAGGAGGGACTTGGAGGAGGGGCGTTGGAAATGTGATAGGTGGAAAGAGGTCAAGGTGAGGTACCCTACTCCGACCTATCACCCTCACCTCCAAGTCCCTCCTCCCTACCTTTTATCTTCTCCTGCTGAACACTCTCTGCTCATTCCTGAAGAAGGGCATGTGCCCGAAACGTCGAATCTTCTGTTCCCTAGATGCTGCCTGACCTGCTGTGCTGTTCCAGCAATAAAGTTTCAGCTTTGATCTCCAGCGTCTGCAGACCTCACTTTCTCCTCGAAGAATGCCTCACCTGTCAACTCCCCTTGAAAATTCCTTATGGATTCAGGGTTCTCCACACCTTCAGGTGGAATGTTCCAACTGAATGGGAGAGAGTGGAGAATTGAAATAACAAGTCACTGTAACGTCAGGATGCAGCTTATGGACTGAACAGAGGTTGTGACCATTCAGTCTGTGTTTGTTGGTTACAGTGTCAAGCAGATCACACCACAGTGAATACAGTAACTGATTTGCCAGAGGTATGTGAAAATCACGCTTAAAAATCACATAACATCAGGGGATAGTCCAACAGGTTTATTTGGGAGCACTAGATTTCGGAGCGCTCCTCCTTTTTCATCAGGGCACAACCACCTGATGAAGGAGCGCCTTTTTCATCAGGGCACAACCACCTGATGAAGGAGCGTTGCTCCGAAAGCTAGTGTGCTTCCAATTAAACCTGTTGGACTATAACCTGGTGTTGTGTGATTTTTAACTTTGTCCACCCCAGTCCAACACCGGCCCCTCCAAATCGTGAAAATCACTGCTTCCATCTTTCAAACTTCGAGAAAAGCATTTTCCTCGTACTGGCCAGACAGGTTGACACCGTCGAGAGTGTGATGCTGGAAAAGCACAGCAGCTCAGGCAGCTTCCGAGGAGCAGGAGAGTCGACGTTTTGGGCAAGAGCCCTTCATCAGGAAGGAGGAAGATTTACACCTTTGCTCAGCTCAGTTTCAAAACCGGCTTTTGCGTTTTGTTTGACGCTTTTTTTTTCTTCTGAATTTATCGACAGGGTATTGGAAAGGGAAGACTTGCGGTTCTGAAACTGAAACCAACGATCACCCTGGGATCTGACAGAGATATTGCACCCTCCGTGTAATCTGACTGTGCACATGAATGAAAACAACACGGACCCCGGTGGGGAGAAACCATACACATGCGCTGTGTGTTTCCGAAGTTTCAGCCAATCGGCTGGCCTGTTAAGACACAAGTGGAGCTGCGATGGAGAGAAGCAGTGCAAATGCGGAGACTGTGGGAAGGGATTCAATTACCTGTCTGAGTTGGAAACTCATCAACGCAGTCACACCGGGGAGAGGCCGTTCCCCTGCGCTGAATGTGGGAAAGGATTCACTCGGACCTCCGAACTGCTGAGGCATCAACGGGTCCACACTGACGAGAGACCTTTTAAATGCTCGGATTGTGGAAAGTTCTACAAAAGCTCTGGGGAGCTGACCTCCCATCAATTTGTTCACACCGACGAGACGCCGTTCAGATGTTCTCAGTGTGGGACTGGGTTCAGAAAATTGGATTACCTTCACCGACACCAGCGCATTCACGGGGAGAGGCCGTTCCCCTGCCCTGAATGTGGCAAGGGATTCACTAACACATCCCGCCTGCTCATACACCAGCGTGTCCACACTGGGGAGAGACCATTCACCTGCTCTGAGTGTGGGAAGGGTTTCACTCAGTCTTCTCACCTTCTGGAACACCGTCGAGTTCACACCGATGACAGACCTTTTAAATGTCCAGACTGCAGCAAGTGCTTTAAAAGTTCCGGGGAACTAATATCCCACCAACGTATTCACACTGACGAGAGACCGTTCAGGTGCTCTCACTGCGGGACTGGCTTCAGGCAATCATCTCAACTCACTGCCCACCAGCGAGTCCACACTGGAGAGAGGCCGTACAGCTGTCCCAAGTGTGGGAAGGGATTCACTCACTCATCCCACCT
Source organism: Chiloscyllium plagiosum (assembly GCF_004010195.1). NCBI lineage: Eukaryota > Metazoa > Chordata > Chondrichthyes > Orectolobiformes > Hemiscylliidae > Chiloscyllium > Chiloscyllium plagiosum. The sequence continues at coordinate 3,741,517 of NC_057753.1, forward strand.
GCTGACACACCAGCGAGTTCACACCGGGGAGAAACCATTCGCCTGCTCTGTGTGTGGAAAGCGATTCAGTCACTCGTCCACCCTGCTGACGCACCAGCGAGTACACACTGGGGAGAGGCCTTTCACCTGCACCAAGTGCGGGATTGGATTCACTCAGTTATCTGCCCTGCAGACCCACCAACGGGTTCACAGTGGCGAGAGGCCTTTCAAATGTCCCGATTGTGGGAAGTGTTATAAAAGTTCCCAGGGGCTGACATCCCACCAAAGTGTTCACACGGGGGAGTGGCCCTTCGCCTGCTCCGAGTGTGGGAAGGGCTTCAGTCAGCTTTCCGGCCTGGTGACACACCAGCAGGTTCACACTGGGGAGAGACCATTCACTTGCACCATTTGTGGAAAGGGATTCACCCGATCGTCCAACTTACTGAGGCACCGAGGAGTTCACAAGTCACTGCAGTGATTGGGTTTTTCAGTTGCATCTGGGACCGAACTATATTCACTGCGGTCACCTTCAGTCCAGTAATAGATTTTAGTACACCTGGACAAAAATCAAAGAAACCAGTTGTGTTCAACACAATTTGTCAGTTCTGTATACCTCTCACCCGAGTTGGTTCTTCTGAAAGTAGTCTCCCTCTGTCCTGTCTCTCCATCCTGACCTCAAACAATAAGCGTGAGGGGCAGATTGGAGCTTCTTTGTCACTAAGACTGTGACAATCTGATCAGCTGCATGTGCTGCTCCCCTCCCTCCCCCTAGTCCATTGGGCCGCACCATCTAGCATCTTGCTCCTTGTCTAAATGCAGAACCTGCACTTTTCTGTGCTGAGCTTCACCTTTTCTTAAAAAAAAAACCAAAAAAAAAACACTGCTGCTATCCATTTAATGGCACTCAGCCAATTTTGTGTCCATGTTGTTGCTGGAAGTAATGGAGGCTGGTACAATTACAATGTTTAAAAGGCATCTGGATGGATGTATGAATAGGGAGGGTTGTGGGCCAAGTGCTAGCAAGTGGGACTAGATTAATTTAGAATATCTGGTCAGCGGAGTCGAATTGGACTGGAGAGTCTATTTCTGTGCTGTATGTCTCTATGACTGCACTATTGCTCACAAGCCTGCTGTGTGGTACTTTATCAAATGCTTGCAGGAAGTCCACGTAACCCTATGATCATCATTTACCCTTTCCTTTACCTCAAGAAGACAGCAAATATTTTAGTTGAACTTGATTTCTTTTTCTTGAGATCTGTTTTCTTTAATCATCCTCTTTTTTTTTCCCCAATTTGTCATTGTAAGTACAGGTACACAATCCTTTATCCAAAATCTTTGGGGCCAGTTGTTTTTCGGAATTGGGACTTTTTCAGAATAAATGCCATTTTCAACGGTGAAATTTAAAAAAAACTTTATTGAACAGCAGACGCACGTGTGATTACTATGAGCGCTGCGACACAGTTGACGCCTGCCAATGCTGGGCCACGCCACCACATCACGTCTGAGTGATATGGTTCACATGGGTGTGGTGTCGGTCACCTGTTTACGCGCCAAAATGACATTCCACGGAAAACATTTCGGAGCTTTTCAGAATTTCAGATAAAGGATTGTGTACTTGTACAAAATAATTTTGAGAGGCTTCCAAACCATCGGGATTAAACTGATTGGCTTGTCGTTGCTCAGCTTATCATTATTTCTTTTTACAAAGGCAAAATGTTTACAATTCTCGTTTTCTGACAAAAGCACTTTGTCTAAGGAAGGCCGGAAAATAGTGCAGTTGCCTCCTGCTCTTACTTCCCTTTGAAATGTTTCATCTGTCGTCACTTTAAGTAGGCACCACTTGTTCAAAAGCATCTTTACTTGAATGAAATACTAGTTTAAACAGATGGCAGCAGAACCTTCCTATTAGCACCCACATTTTCACTGTACCATACCGTTTTAATTAGTTTATCTCCAATAATTTGGCTTCTATTTCTGCCCTTCTTGTTGCCTCTACTACTTTCCTCACTTCTGTGATTGTTCACGAGATTTTGTACGTCTGTCATCTCGAGTTCTGATGTGAATTTTGAAATTTGACTATTGAAGTGTGTTTCCTGTTAGATTCTCGGGGAAAATTGCTTGGTTTTCGATAAACATTTAGCGTAATAAAATTGTGTTATTTTCGTAACAAGTATTGGTGTGGAGAGTTTTTTAATAAATTGTGTGTTTGAGTTGTAGATGTTTAAAGTCTTCCACCTCTAACTGTCCCATCTCTGTCCTGTAATTAAAATGATCTGTAGATCGTGCAGTAGTACTCGGCGCATATTTGACCACTATATCGATTGACTTCCATCGTGTCATATGTTCACTTTGGCAAATAATCAGACAAAAAATATTATTAATCAAGAGTAAATACAGTTGCTGGTTAGGTGACTACCCAGAGTTCTCTGAGGCCCAGAAATTGCCAGAAGACAGTGTGGCGGTGGTGGGAAACATTGCGCAGGTGCACAGTCGAGCGTGATGGAAGCATGTACAATGGGATCTGATCAGGGAGCTCCAGCCTGAGAGGTATGGGGTGAGAAAGCAGGAGGAGAAATGAAGCTGGGTGGTGGTCGGGAAGGCTTACCAAATGTCCGCTGGAGGCCACAAGCGAGCAAGATGCAGATTGGGCTCCAATTTGACAATTGTTGCATTAACAACTGCCATGTTTATCGAGGGGCAGTGGGGTCTCGAGCTTTCTAGGGAGCCAGTTGCCAAATTACATCGTTGATAATGCACCGTGCGGCTTAAAACACGAGTTTATATGACAGTGGATTGCATATAACATAACTTTCAAACAACTTTTCTCCCAATTATGCTCATTTTGCTGCTCGATGCTTTGACTGCCAGACCCTTCTAGTGGCCAAAAAAGCCCGCAACAGACTCTGTGCCCAAATGAATGTGGCAAATCAGAGTGACCCTGCAATGGACAAAAAGAGACGTCGCATTATTTTACTATTTGGCATCTTGGGCAGTTTCATCTTGCAATACCTACTGTCTTTGAAGACAAGCATCTCTGTCTGAATTGTGAAAATTACTTGTTCCCTTAATTCTATCTGTATCCTTTGGAAAACTGGATGTATGCTTCAGTTGGTGACCTCCTACATCAGTCCCATTTATTTATGCAGGGACCCAGAGTAATTTCTGAGCCAAGTTAAGTACTTGTATAATATATGCACTAGGCCCTTAAAGTATTTACATTTTGGAAATCAGGCAATATAATGTGAACTTCAGGCAACATTGTATCTGGTGATCCACCTGCCTGTGTCACATATAGCTGACTTCCAAAGTGGATTTGAATGTTAGTGTAAATGTAATAATGTCGGAACAGTGGAAATAGGAGATGGCCATTCTGTGCATTAAAGCTGGCTCAATGTTCAATTAATCTTTGATCGACCATCTAACCCAACACTGATTCCACCCTATCCCAGTATCCATGCTATTATTACCATTAAGAAAAAAACTGTCGATGTTTGAAGATTCACCATCCTCTCTCACTGCCTGTGTCTGTTGTGTGTGCGCGACTGTGCTGTCCTTGCTGGGTTGTCAGGTCTAACTACACGCATCACACCAGTTAGTAGATTAATTGGATCGGTGCTAGTGGATGGTGTGGAGCAACTGTTTCACATGCAATCTTAGCAATTCGTGTTCCCTCCTCGGAGCTGAAGGGAATTGTGCAAACTCGTTGTGAGGATTCCCTCGTTGCAATTCTGTAAGAGAGAGAGAGATTAATGAAATGGAAACATGTCCAGCTGATGATTCATCGTTTCAGGCTCGATTTCTTAGCTTGTGCACACACTAAACGGATGCATGTTTTAGTCAGGATGCACCTTTGCCCTATTCCTCGGCTTCTTTACTTTCTGGGATCTGCACTGTTCTCACCATCGATACATTTAATCTCTCACAATATTGCCCAGCATCAGTGCCTTCTCAGTTCAAGGTGACCATGTAATTAGGGGTCTACTTCTTGGTATTTTGCCACTGGATTTCGTTTCCCTTACATCTCCACCATTGCACCCAATAAAAGACATGCATTATGGACCCTTATTACAGTGGATCCAATTGTCAATCATGATGCGACAGAAAAAATGACAGCTTGCAATTATTTGGAATAAACTGTCGGAGTTTCAGACACCTCAACAGTGGTTTTGGAAGAGATTACAAAGCCTCAGTGAGGACTAACTCCCAAAGTGGCTCTGGATTGCACAGTCCCTTCATAATTAGTCTCATTTAAATATTCTGTGGTAAGAGTACAATTCACTGTATCCAAGTGAATCATTACATCCACCGGGTCAGCATCTAGTAAGGATTTGCCAATTGAAAAAAAATTCTAAGAATAAATCAAATACATGAGACAATCTTTCAATATTTACTGAAGTTTTTTTTTAACTTCCTCCTTTTCGTTCAAACAGCCCATCTGATAAAAAATGCATGTAATGCACTGTTCCGTAGCTCAGGAATGCTGAGGCATTGAGCAGTGCTATTGAAATGCAAGCTTTGTATTGCTTCAGTCACTAAAAAATTACAGAATTGAGGAATATAACTGTACTTTCTAATTTCCAAATGCCAGCATTTCTCTCTGTATCTGTTTCCCTCATATGGGTCTCCTCTGTATCTATCTTTCTGCACCAAATCTATAAGACCACAGGAGACAAGAGCAGGAATAAGTGATTCAGCCCTTCAAATTTGTTCCCCGTTCATTAGGATCATGGCTGATTTGACTTTCCAGCTTCCTGTCCATTTCCCCACACCCCCTCCTTCTCAGGAATCAATCTATCTCAGCCTTAGATATACACAAGGATTCTGCCCCACAGCTCTCAGTGGCAAGGGGTTCCAAAGACCAATGGTACTCCAAGATAATAAATTCCTCATCTCATTTAGAAATCGTAGCCCTTAATTCTAAGACGATGCGCTCTGGTCGTATGCTTTCCTATGAGGGAAAACATCCTCTCAGCATTTACCTTATCAAGCTCCTCAAGAATCTTTTCTGTTTTAGAGTCATAGAGATGTACAGCATGGAAACAGACCCTTCGGTCCAACCTGTCCATGACGACCAGATATCCCAACCCAATCTAGTCCCACCTGCCAGCACCTGGCCCATATCCCTCCAATCTCTTCCTATTCATATACCCATCCAAATGCCTCTTAAATGTTGCAATTGTACCAGCCTCCACCACATCCTCTGGCAGCTCATTCCAAACACGTACCACCTTCTGCATGAAAAAGTTGCTTAGGTCTCTTATATCTTTCCCCTGTCACCCTAAACCTTTGCCCTCTAGTTCTGGACTCCCCGACCCCAGGGAAAATACTTTGCCTATTTACCCTATCCATGCCCCTCATAATTTTGTAAACCTGTATAAGGTCACCCCTCAGCCTCCAACACTCCAGGGGAAACAGCACCAGCCTGTTCAGCCTTTCCCTACGGCTCAAATCCTCCAAACCTGTTTTACATCTGTTCTCATTACTAATATGTTCTTCTTCCTTCCTTGTCTGTTTCCCTCCTCTTGATTGCTCTCGGCAATACAGATTCTTCCATTGCTACTGGTTAATTGCCCCATTCTTTATTTCCAGTTATATTAATGAATTTGAACTTCAATAAGAAAACAAAGTTTTGCCATGAATTAGCTTAAATTTCAGTGATTTAATAATTTAACACCTATCTAGGATCAGGTGTGCTTTTGTTGGGCAAGAATATTTAAATTTATATTTTGACATAAGCTTAATTAATCGTATATCCTGCAGTTGACATTAAAGTCCATAAATTGAGTTATGCAGTTGTAAGACTAAATGAGGTACTTAACAAGGCTTCTCATTAAAGGACAACTCGATTACACCCGTAACAGAAAGGAGAAGAAAGAAAACGTTATACAAGGACAAATTTAGGCAGAATGAAAATATGTCTTCAAGTGGTGAGAGTGCAGTTCTGTTTTGGTGACGTGTGCTTGCTTCCTGAACTGTGATTTCAACTCCTCATTTAAAGATTCCAACCGATCTAAGAAAACAATAATCTTTAGCTTTATTTATTGTCTTTGGATGGAATCTCAGTATTCATTTTTCATCTTTCACAAAATGTGAATGCTGATATTGTTCAGAAATATTATTAAATCTGTATTACATTCATGCATCTGCATTATGTGATCCCTATGATGTTGCTAAATCACAGTGACAAAACTGGATACTATCAGTGCTACTTAAGTGTTGATCTTACCTCGACATTCAAGGTATTGGTACCAATGAAGCGATCTCCCCCCCCCCCCCCACCATGACAACTAATTGGAAATTTCAGTCTACACTTTCTTTTTTTAACATTGCTCTTTCTGAGCATTCTGTAACGTAATAAAGTGAGATACCGGTTGGCCGGTGTTTCACATGTAGCAAATATCCGTGGAGTATGAACTGAACATGCATTGAATCTATACTCAGTATGTAAACAGTCCAACCAGGGAAGCTGTTATATTGGACCTGCTTTTGGGAAATGAACCAGGCCAAGTGAGTGAAGTTTCAGTGGGGAGGATTTCAGGGAGTAGTGACCATCATACCATGAGTTTTAAGATACTCATGGATTGTCCTCGGTTGAAGGTGTTTAATTGGGGGAATGTGAACTACAATATTGGGCAGGAACTGGAGGATTTTGACTGGAGGTGGCTGTTTGGGGGTAAATCCACATCGGTTATTTTGGAGTATTTCAAACAGCCGTTGATAAGAGTTCAGGAGCAGCATGTTCCCGTGAAAATGAAGGATAAATATGGCAAGTTACGTGAACCTTAGATGAGCAGGGACGTTTGTCGAAAAGGGAAAGGAAGCAAAACATAAGGTCCAGGAGGATGGGAACTGATGAAGCCCTGAAGTACATAAGAAAGTAGGAAAGAACTTAAACAAGGAATTGGAAGGGCTAAAAAGGGTCATGAAAAGATATTAGTAAACAGAATTAAGGAGAATCCCAACAAGTCCACAACAATCTCCGAAGAGTAACCCACCCTATATTTACCCCTGACTAATGCACCGAACCCACACATCCCTGAATACTATAGACAGTTTAGCACGGCCAACTCACCCGAACCTGCACATCTTTGGATTGTGGAAGAAAACCAGAGCAACCCAGAGGAAACCCATGCAACACATGGGGAGAATGTATACACTACACACAGACAATCGCCCGAGGCTGGAATCGAACCTGGGTCCCTGGTGCAGTGAGGCAGCAGTGCTAATGTTATGGTTGATAGGAATGAGCAGGACACAGAGAATTTCTCAAGATGAGAAGCCTTTGTTTGCAAATAAGAGCTGTGACCATCAGTGCAGACAACCCTGAAAAGCCTGCGAATTGTGAATTTCCAGAATTTGAAAGTACCCCTAATTTTTGACGACTGCAGTCAATACTTTTTAATACACAAATAATGCTTTACCTTTTCTGACTTCTACTTGCTGTTCCTAATAGTGACAACATCCATCATTTCTTTGTTGTTTAATACAAACATCAGAACTTTATTTTGAATACTGAAAGTTGATATTATGACCTGAATGGGATTTGAGAGTGTAACAAATACAGTTTCATCTTCAGGTGAAAATGTATAATGTTAAAGATAGTTAGAATAGCAAGTTCTAATTTTAGATACAGATACTCCTGAGTGAGCTGGTTTCGACTATTGTAACTATGATTTTTCAGCATTTGAGTCTAACTTGATCTCACTTGTTTTGCCTTAAAGTTGCCTTCAGTCTTGCAGAAAGGTAAACTTGAAGTAACTTTTACACCCTTTTGTTCTTGCATCATCAATCTATCTGTACAATTGTGAATCCGAAACTTACTTCATAATGCACCTTAAACTTAAGGAGGGAAAGGAAGGAATGGTTGGGGATGGTTAACATGGTTTTGTGTGTGGGAAATCACGTTTCACTAACTTGCTTGAGATTTTGAAAAGGTGACGAAGATGATTGATGAAGGTGTTGTTGGACAAGTAAAGCATTCAACAAGGTTCTACATGGTAGACTGGTTAACAAGGTTAGATCACATGCAATACAGGGAGAAGTAGCTATTTGGATAAAAGAAATGAGCTAAAAGGTAGGAGCCAGGGGTGCAGCGGAGTGTTGCTTTTCAGACTGGAGGCCTGTGACCACTGGTGTCTCGCAGGGTTGGGTGCTGAGTCTGCTGCTTTTTGTCATTTATATAAATGATTTGGATGTGAATATAAGAATATGGTTACTAAATTTGCAGATGACACCAATTTTGGTGGTGTAGTGGACATTGAAGGAGATTACCTCAGACTACAGCACCTTGATCAAGTGGGCCGATGGGCCAAGGAATGACAAATGGAGATTAACTGAGATAAATGTGAGGTGCTACGTTTTGCTAGGCAAGACGTTTGGGGGCCTGGGGAGTGTTGCCGAGCAAAGCGAGCTTAGAGGACAGGTTCATAGTTCCTTGAAAGTGGAGTTACAAGTAGACAGGATACTAAAAGTGGTGTTTGGTATGCATGATCAGTGCATTGAGTATAAGGGTTGGGAGGTCATGTTGTGGTTATACAGGACATTGGTGAGGCCACTTTTGCAATGCTGTGTTCAATTCTGGCCTCCCTGCTGTAAGAAGGATGTTGTGAACCTTGAAAGGGTTCAGAAAAGATTTATGAGCATGTTGCCAGGGCTGGAGGGTTTGGGCTACAGGGAGAGGCTGAAGAGACTAGGGCTATTTTCCCTGCAGTGTCAGAGGCTATGGGATGACCTTCACAGAAGTTTATAAAGTCATGAGGGGCATGGATAGGGTGAATAGCCAAGGTCTTTTCCCCAGGGTGGAGGAGTCCAAAACGAGAAGCATAGGTTTAAGGTGAGATGGGAAAGATTTAAAAGTGACCTTAAGGGGCACCTTTCTCATGCGGAGGGTGGTACATGTTTGGAATGAGCTGCCAGAGGATGTGGTGGAGGCTGGTACAATTACAACATTTAAAAAGTACCTGGATAGGTATATGAATTGGAAGGGTTTAGAGGGAAATGGGCCACGTGCTGGCAAATGAGAAGATTAATTTAGAATATCTGGTCTGCACGAGGAAGATGGATCAAATGGCCTGTTTCTGTGCTGTTCTGTGTGACTGTATGACGGTGAGAATACTGTAGTGTTTATGCTGTTCTAAAAGCCACACTCTATCCCTGTTACATTAGCATAACCAATCACACTAAGCCTACATTATTTCCCCTTAACCAATCAGACTCTGCCACAATTGGATTGCTGCAGCTCATCACATTGGGCCGTGGTTATCTTTCTTCACCTTTTGTCACCTGACAGGCCGCAGTCACGCAAGGCTGACTCGAGCACGTAACCCAGACCTTACACTCACGCAGCATCCCAACATATTTTACTTTGCAGTTATATATTCATATTTACCACACTAACCACAGAGCCACCATGCCGCCCCCTCACCCACTGAGCCACCGTGTCGCCTCTTATTCCTTCGGCATTTCTCCCAGGTGGGGGTATGCCGGGTGGTTTCGGCACCCCAAGTCACATACATGGGCTACAGAGTCGCAAAGACCGGGTTACAGCTGTTGGAAGATAAAATGAGGGCAATCGAAGGTGCCCCGACTCTCATGGCCGTACCAGAGTTAAGTCTTTCGTCGGTGAACTGTTATGGGAAGTTCATACTCGTTACACAGTGTTAATCACAACTAATAGGCCATTGTTTACCAGCAGACAATTTGAGTATTTCCTAAAGCTGAATGGTATTCGCTATATAAGGACAGCTCCATATCATCCTTCTATCCTTCATTCATGGTCTGGCAGTCGAGCAGCCCAAACTCTGAAGGCAGATTACCAGAACATCCCAAGAAATAACAGTTTGAAGGGATATTGTTCGTGAAGTCATTTTGTTTAATGAAGTCAGAATGGAACAGGTCGACTACCAGTCAGCAACTTGTTCGGTTTAGCTGACCAGTTGAAAGCATTATGTTTAAAGGTTCATGTGGTGCATTGGTAGTATCCCTACCTCTGGAACAGGATGCCCGATTTGGGTTCAAGGTCCCATCTCTTCTAGAGGCACGTATAAGCATCTGTTAACAAGTTGGTTAGTAAATATCCAGTGCTCCAGTTTGTGGTAACAGAATGACAATTTGGTCACAGGTTGTGAAGAGCCACAGATTGGCTGGAAATCAATTTCATAGCTTACCATGATTGCCATGGCTAGTAGGATGCAAAAGATGCGCATCATAAGAAAATGTCAAGTCAGAATGCTTTGTCCAACTCCCACTCCAGAGATGTGAGTATAACATCCCGGCTGACTGTTCAGTGCAGCACTGAGGAACTGCTGCAGTTTCAGAAATGCTGTCTTGCAGATGTGGCAGTAAACCCAATCATGTGGGTGCTGGAGATCGCATGGATTCTCATAAACTTCCTGTACAATCACGGCAAAAGAAGAAAGAAAGGCAGTACCAATCAGATTTAGCGAGAAGTGGGAACCACAGGAGACAGAACGCTTTATCACTTTTTGCAATTCCCTTTTTCAAATAAAAGGACACACTGTGTTTTTAACCCTTGAAAGAAGAGAAGTCCCTGAGATTATTGTTTCACTGGTTAAGCTAATTTAGTTTGATGTTCTGAATCCTGGAAGTTGCACAAGGTATTTACTTCATTGGGTCAAAGAAGAAATGATGAATTTTATGTAATTAATATGAATGTGAATTTGAAGACATGAAGGGGTCCAGGCCGTGCCAACATGGAGACTTCCTTTTTCCCTTGCGAGACTTGGACATCGCTGGCTGGCAAGCATTTTTCTATCGTCCGTCGCTAGTTTCCCCTGCAAAGGTGGTGGTGAGCTGCCTTCTTCAACTGTTGGAGTCCACATGCTGGAAGTTGTCTCTCAATGCAATTATGGAGAGGACTTCAGGAACTTTAGCCAACGAAATGAAGGAATGGTGGTATTTGCAAGTCAGGACTGGTGAGTGGCTTGGAGGGGAACATTACATGGGGTGGTTTTCCCATTTATCTGTTGCCCTTGTCCTTCTAGTTGTAAGTGGTCATTGTTATGAAGATGTAAGGGGTTTTGTACTTTTAAGAGAGTTGAAAAGCTAGCAATGACTTAGAGAAGCACAGAGAGTCTGGAACAAGGTAACAACGTAACGCTTGGTCAGAACAGCTCTCAGATTGGGTTTTAAAGGATTCACAGTCAGGTACAATATTGGATGCTTCACAGGCGAACAAAGTGTGTATGGGATACAAACCCACTTCTCAAAGAAAATGCACTTTCCGCCAAGAGGCCAGTTAATAATGCCGTATACTATGTCGCCCTTTCAACTATTGTTGCCCCAAATGAAGTCCTTCTGTCAGTTACTCCTTCTGAAATGCATTAGCTGTTTGGACTGTTCCAGTAGCTGACTGTTGATGGCAGCTTGCACAACAGGTTTCCCCCGGAGTAATCTGAAGGAGCTGCGTCAGTTGGATAGGCGTTACGAGTTGAAGCCTCGAAATATTATTTTGTTTTTGCAATTATATTCAACGGGTGACTCTATTTTCATCCTTGTACTTGGCCTGAAAAGAGGTGTGAATCATCCACCCGAAACCCAACTTCTCAAGAATACTTCTAAAATGTATCAATTTTCAGCAACCAGCACTTCACCACTGACTTATATCCATTTGCAAGACGTTGTTGTCGCGACTTGGAATAAGGTTTACCCTCCATCTTTAAATGCTGCAGATGGTTCTGAACCACCTTATGAAACCACGGTAAACCACATGTTGCACGTCCATTAGGAGCTGCAAACAAGCTCTCCCGCAGCTCTGCCTCGCAACTGAGGAACAGCATCTGGCGAATGGTTTTGTTTTGCCACAGATGCCATTATACGTTTCTGTGCACACGTAATTCAAATCGTTACCTCGAAGCTATGTTCTCATGGCAGTTTACCTCCCATTTTATTTACCCACTCTCCAGTCCTGTGCAAATGGGATTAATTGTTCCAAATCGATGGAACTGCAGTCTTTTGAACAGTGCGCGCTTTAAAATGTAATTCACTGTTAACAGTATGTCACTTTATACCCAATCATTGTTACCAGTTTAACCTTCATTGCAGATGTCTCAGAAAGAGTTAATGCTGATCATGTTATGCAGGTTTATACAATACTGAAACAACCACAACCAAACACTGATTTGAGGAGCATCAATATTCTAAAGGTAAAGTTGCCAAAGTCCGCTGTCCCATTAGAGAGAGACTACTGGAGATTCACCAGGCACCTGGTGAAAAGGTGAGGGGTGAGGTCATGGTGACCTCAATTAGTCTCGGAATTGAAACCATGCGATCAGCGTCACTCTGCATTGTGAATCAGCTGTCCGAGCCAGCTGAGCTAACCATTGCCAACCACGCCCTTCACCTGAGACTTGGTGACCCTCAGGTTAAATAGCACTAGTTACCTCTGGTAAGAGGGCAGCCCTGTGGTCCTCTGGGACAATGTAGACTTTACCCTCACCACAGATATTACCTCACCATCACATACTTGGGAAAGCCATGAGATAGGTGCCTCAATTTGGTTCCGACTCGAGATGGTTTTTCTGAAGATATTCACAAATCCACACTCATTTCAAGCATGATGCAACTCTCAAGTGAAGGATATGTTTTCTTAAAAAGTTGCACATCATACTACTTGTCACAGCCTTTGAATTTTTTAGATTGTTTTATCGGAAAAGAGGTGATATTAAATTGTCCTGATGCGGGGAAATTGATATCCAGTTTGTGTATAGCAAGATCCATAAATAACAGTAGGGCACTCACCAGATAACATGTTTGGGGATGTTATGAAGGATTATGTATACTGTGTAAACTCACTGTTGTAGAAATGTACAACGCGTAAAAATGCCTTTGGGTCCAACCCAACAGCTCCAGTCAAAAGCAATCCCATTTGCCAGCACTTGGCACTATAGCCTTGTATGCCTTGGCATCATAACTGCACACGTAAACGCTTCTTAAGAGGGTTCTGCCTGTGCTACCCTTACAGCCAGTCAGTTCCAGATTCCAACCACCCTCTGGGTGATTTTGTTTTCTTACATCTCCTCTCACTGAGTCACAGAGTCATAAATTGTGCTGTCTTTGAAGAAGTGCTATCACATGCATGAGAACAAGTGGAGTTTAAATTTAACATCACTTCGATAAATTTCCTGAATATTTTAATCCCTGAAATGTTATTTGTTAGCCTCTATTTTGTATGCATTTTTTTTGTATTCATATAGATACATATTATTTTGCCTTAAAGCATGATTTGGACCAATTATGTGAATTTATTACAACCTAGAAGGGAAAAGGAGGGGATAACAATAATAATCCAAATGGTTTAGACTACGGCCAATCAGTCTGTGAGACCAGTGGGGTATGGTTGATCTCTTTGTCACCATTTGAGTTTTCTCTGGTTTGGGGCACTAAGTCTTGGCATTACTCTATTTGTCAATTATTGATTGAAAATGGCTCTCACGGTCATTGTACCATCCATTCCTATTGCTGAAACGAAAATAGAAATTGCAGGGGAACTAACCAGGTCTGACAGTGTGTGTGGAGAGAAAACAGAGTTACCATTTTTAGTCCAGTAATGCTTCTTCAGAACTGAAGAACTTCAAAACCAATTCCGAGAAGAGTCACTGAACCTGAAACATTAACTCTGCTTTCTCTCCACAGATGCTCCCAGACCTGCTGACTTTTTCCAGCAAGTTCTGTGTTGATATTGATGAAATTTGGACGTTGCTGAGTTAATCATTTCTGAGGCAGCAACCACAAATTTTGTGAAGGCAGAACAAAGACAAGAAACCTGGTCAGCAAAGGTGACGTCTGTTCTTGAAATAAAGATCAAAATCTGTCTGATAGCAGACCATAAACTGGTGCAAACATATTCAACGTGAAGAGAAGCCATGAGACCTACCTAGTATATGAGATCTGATTCTTCTACCAACTACTTTGTGGATATATTCTGGGAGAACAATGTTATTTGTGTTTCAGTATAGTCTGTTGGTATTGTGATCTTTCTTTGACTGTGTGTTGATCTGGAGGGTAGGATCTGTGGAAGTGATGCCATGCTGTGAACCATTCAGCACTAATGCGGAATGGTGAGGCAGTGCTGTGCAGATGTTATCTGTAATCACAGAGGAAAACGTGTGCTCACACGTACAGACAAGCACTGTGCACATGAACAGATTGGACAAGGGCTGCCTGACTGTGTAGCGAGAGATTCCTGATGAAGGGCTTTTGCCCGAAACATTGATTCTCCTGCTCCTCAGATGCTACCTGACCTGCTGTGCTTTTCTAGCACCACACTCTTGACTCTGATCTCCAGCATCTGCAGTCCTCACTTTCTCCCTGTGCAGTGAGATGTCCCCGGACAGTTTTGAAGCTGTCTATGACCTCTATATCCTTTTGAAAGGGTCAGTGCAGTGGAGACAACAACAAAGGAAAGAAGACAAAGAGGAGGAATAAAGCAAGAATTTTGGATACTATAAGGAAACAATTTCAATTTGCTGTCCTGATCTGACATTGGACATTTATATTTGTTTCATTCTGTCTTCACTGCCTGAACTTGACCTTTAGTCTGAAGCTTTGTCCTGACTTTCTCTTAATAAAGCTGCTCCATAGCTGAATATTATTGCAATATCAGATCCTTTTCTCAACAAAGTGCAAGTTCACACCAGGAAGATGCCATTCCATATGTGGGAGAGGATCCTTTTGTTTGTGCAGCCTCATTGCACTTCTCATTGTAAAAGATCTTTTTCATTATTTGTACAGAATGGAGGGTTTTCAAAGCAGTGAAGTTCTATTAAAATACCAGTGCACTCACTGGAGGGAAACCAGTCACTTGAGTTGAGTGTGGAAAGGGATTCACTCTGTCCTTCAACCTGCAGACACACTAGTGAGCTCCCATCTGACTGAGTTCTTGGATTCTGTTGTTCTCCTAGCCACTTCCATTTGGTATGAAGATGGCGGATCATTTAACTCAGTATCCTGTTCCACTTCCTCCCCAAAGCTTTTGATCCCACAAGCTTCCACAAGCTTCAGTTTCTTGTGGACACTCACCACAGGAATGACTGTACAGTGTTCTCCACAAACAATGTCCCAGATGGACATTTCAATTCTCATTCCACTCCTTGATAACATATAGTCTTTTCACTTGGAATTCTGTGCAGTGTGATTGATTAGTACCCCTACGCAACCATCTCTCAATGACTGAAGCCAAAGGAGGAAGATGCTCTCAGCACTTGTGAAACATCACAGGAGAGAAGTGGTTTCAAGCAGGATAGATGATGGCAATGGGGGGTTTTGTTTTCTCTTTATGGTTGGTACTACTTGCTAACTGTCCCTATAAGTGCAGGAGAAACCTTTTGACAGGATTTGCCTTATTATAGCATTATTTAAGGTCTGTACTACTAAACAACTACAAAATAAGAAGTATAAATGCAATAATGATGCAGCAGAAGCGGGACCTGGGTGTACATTTGGATAACACTTTAAATGGAAGGACAACTTGAAAAAGTGATTAATGAAGCAGACAGTATGCTAGGCATTATAAATAGGGGTGGCAGTAGTAGTGTCACCATAGTCTCAGAGGACCATTGGACTGCTCTCATTAGGGAAAAAGGGTTGTTGGTGAATTTAACGAGGGTCACCATAACTCAAGCAAAGGGAGAGGTTGAGGAGGTGGCTCAGTGGCTAACACTGCTGCCTCATAACACCACAGACCCAGGTTTGATTCCACCCTCAGGCACCTGTCTATGTGGAGTTTGCACATTCTCCTGGTGTCTGTGTGGGTTTCCTCCGCAATCCAAAGATGTGCAGGTTAGTCGAATTGGCCATGCTAAATTGCCTGTAGTGTTCAGGGATGTGTAGGTTAGGTGCATTAGTCGGGGGAAATGTTGAGTACTCGTGTAAGAGAATGGGCTGGAGTGGGTTAGTCTTCAGAGGGTCAGTGTTGATGTAGGCCAAGTGGCCTGTTTCCACACTGTAGGCATTCAATGATAAAGTGGAGCTCCATGGTGACGTCAGCCAGGTGAACTGAACCCCTGCTAGTGGCATCAATCCATATCATAAACGAGTCAACAGAGTAATCAAGTTATGTTGAATTTCTATGAAAGATGGATTAAGCCTCAGTTAGAATATTCTGTTCAGTTCTGGCCTCTGCACTTTAGGAATATGTGAAGGCTTTGGAGAGAAAGGATTCAAGAGAATGGATCCAGAGCTTGGAGGTTTCAGTTATTGATTATATGGCCTCTTGATGGCTGAGAGGACATATAATCAAAGTATTCAAATTCAGAAGTGAAATGGACAGAGTAACTAGGGATTCTGATGGCAGGATTGAGAATGAGATGGCACAGATTTTAAGTAATCAATACAAGAATCAAAAGTTATCTCAGAAAAAAAAGAACTCTTTCAGTGGTTAATGTCTGTAATGTACCACCCAAGAATGTAGTTTCAATCAAGGCATTCAAAATAATCCAGATGACTATTTGAAATGGAAGAATGTGTCGGGTTCCTGGAAGAAGACTGGCAAATAGTGCTAATTAATGCTAAGCAAAACTAGAAATTGCTGGATAGGTTCAGCAGGTGTGGTATCATCTGTTTAGAGAAATCAGAGATAATGTTTTGGGTTCAATGATCCTTCCTCAGAACAATTCTGAAGAAGGGTCACTGAACCTGAAACATTAACTCAGATTTTTCTCCACAAATACTGCCAGACTTGCTGAGCATTTCTAGGAATTTCGGTTTACAGTTCTGATTTCCAGCATCCACAGTCCTTTTGGTTTTTACTAATTAATGCTAATTTGGACATGCTAATGTAAGATGTGCACAATGGACTCTTTCTGCATTGCAACAATAACAAAGATGGGATTGTGGGTCATCCGTTCAGATTCTTGCTCAGATTCTGGTTGAGATAGAATCAGTATAATTTATTTTCTGACAGTGTTATTTGACTCTTCAGCTCCATTGTCCATCCCATAACAGGAAACAACTTTGATAGAATCAGACAGAGGCCGCGTGGTGGCTCGGTGGTCAGCACTGCTGCCTCACAGAGCCAAGGACCTGGGTTTGATTCCAGCCTGGGGAGACTACCTGTGCGGAATTTGCACGTTCTCCCAGTGTTTGTGTGTGCGGTTGCTCTGGTTTCCTCTCATGGTCCAAAGGTGTGCAGGTTAGCTGGGTGGGCCATGCTAAATAGTGTGCTGGAATATGCAGAGTGGGTGGATTGACCAAGGGAATTGCATTAATAAAGTAAGGGCTGGGCCTGGGTGGCATGCTCATAGCAGGGCCGATGGGCCAAATGGTCTCCTTCAGTCCTTGAGGGCTTCTCCAATCCCATCATTCCATAGGGGTGAACATACCCATAATCCCCCGCGGTGCAGACCGTCGACCCAGAGGCAGGAGAGCAGTGCGCAGGCGCAGAGTCGGCAGCGACTGGAAAATGCGCGGAGAGGGCGAAGGCGATGGGCTCCGTAAACCTCGGTGATGATGCAGGAAGGAGGAGCCGGTCGATCGCGCGAATGGACTGAGAGATTTCGTGAAGGGCTCGTGTAAGCCGCAAACCCCGAGTAGAATTACCCCGCGCCGCCGTTTGCACCCAAATGACCGACGGCTCCGGGCTTCCTCCCGGCGGCAGGGCCCTGCGCCGCTGCCGCCATCTTTGTTGGGGGCACTGGCGGCTCAGACGCATGCGTGGCCGCCATCTTTGTAGGGGGCAACGTTTTGAATGAGTGGGCGGAGCTTGCTGCCCATTGTTCCGGGTGGAGACAACTTGTCCATCAGGCTGCATCAGCCCTTCACACCCAATGTCTTGTTGATGAGGCAGAGAGGCTTCAAAGAAGGAAAGGAAGCAAATCCTGCTCTCCAGGTCTCACTGTGCCATGGGTCTCTTTGCTCCATGTGTTCAAAGATCTGTGGCTCCTTTTAGACACGTGCACCTACAGACCCAAAACTCAGGACCCTGTGCGGAAGTCATCCTCAAATTGAGTGACTGACCAATCACACCAACAGGTGGAGTGCATAGTCATCTAGGGCGAGGTGGAAGGGATGTTTTTAATTTCTATATTGCACTAATAGTGATGGATTTTGCAACGTCCTTTTACAGGGTGCCATGGTGTCTCAGTGGTTAGCACTGCTGCCTCACAGCACCAGGGACCCGGGTTCAATTTCAGCCAAAAGCGACTGTCTGCGTGGAATTCGTACGTCCTCCCCCCCTCTCTGTGGGTTTCCTCTGGGTGAAAAATGTGTTGCTGGAAAAGCACAGTAGGTCAGGCAGCATCCAAGGAGCAGGAGAATTGACATTTCGGGCATAAGCCCTTCTCCTGCCCAAAACGTCGATTCTCCTGCTCCTTGGATGCTGCCTGACCTGCTGCGTGTTTCCAGCAACACATTTTTCAGCTCTGATCTCCAGCATCTGCGGAACTCACTTTCCTCCGGGTGCTCTTGTTTCCTTCCACAATCCAACGATGTGCAGGTTAGGCTGAATTGGCCGCGCTATGTTGCCCATAGTGTGGAACATGTAGGCTAGGTGTGTTAGTCAGGGGTAAATGTAGAGTATTAGGATTGGGGAGTGGGTTTGGTGGGATACTCTTCGGAGGGTTAGTGTGGACTTGTTGAGCTGAAGGGCCTGTTACCACACTATAGGGAGCCTATGATTCTAAGGGTGTTAGATGGGGAGGACCTAAGCATTGCAAATTCAAACTAATAGAAGTGTTTTTTTAATGTGTAATCTGCACAGTAAGGAATGACATTTGTAAACTTCTTTCACCAGGATATTTGAAGAACATTCATGTCTTCTAATGGATGCGAAGATTCGATCATCAGAATCTTGATATTATCTACCTTTGATTGTAAGTATTAAATTCCAGGTTAGTACCACTCACTGCATTTAATTTCTTCCCTGTATATTGTGGCCAAATTCTGGTATCTGTGATGCATCAACTATGATTCTGAACGTTTCTTCATAGAAATGGGAGGAGGTTATTCAGCCCTTCAAGCCTGCCCATAATTCTATACAATCATGGCTGATCTAACACTTCACTGCCTTTTACCAACCCTTCCCCATTTTATTTATTCTCAGGATGTGGCGTTATTGCTCATTCCTACAATGCTGTGGGTCAGGAGTCAAATGTAGGTCAGACCCAGTAACGATAACTGTTTCCTTAGCTCAACAGAGTTAGTGAACTGGATGGTTGTTTCCTGATAATCATCAATCGTTAGACATTTAATTTCCAGATTTTTATTGAATACAAATTCCATCATGTGCTGTGGCAGGATTTAAATCCAGACGCTGGATTGTAGTCCAACGATAATACATGTCAGCCATCACCTCCCATGCTGGTAATCAGAGGTCTGTCAATCTGCATGTTAAATATGCTCGAAGACTGAGCTTCCATAGCCCTCTGTGGTAGAAAATTCCAAAGGTTCACAACACTCTAAGTAAAATAAATTCTTCTAATTTCAGATCTATTTGGCATTTTTAAGTTGTTGCCCCCCGCGCCCCCCTCACCCCCTGATGTAGACTCCCCAGCAATAGGAAATGGTTTACCTGTATTCAGGCAGCACTGTGGCTCAATGGTTAGCACTGCTGCCTCACAGCACCAGGGTCCCAGGTTCGATTCCAGCCTTGGGCGACTGTCTGTGTGGAGTTTGCACATTCTCCCCGTGTCTGTGTGGGTTCCCTCCGGGTGCTCCGGTTTCCTCCTACAGTCCAAAGATGTGCAGGTCAGGTGAATTGCCCATGCTAAATTGTCCATAGTGTGAGGTCCATTAGTCAGAGGGAAATGGGCCTGGGTGGGTTACTCTTCGGAGGATCAGTGTAGACTGATTGGGCCGAAGGACCTGTTTCCACACTGTAGGGAATCTAATCAAATTTGTATTCACTCTATCTTTCTCATAACTATTCAGTAAGCTTCAGTGAGATCACCTGTTATTCTTTGAAACCTTAGAGAATGTAGTCCCAGTTTATCCAGAGGACAGTCCCACCATCCCAGGAACAAATCTGGTGAATCTTGTTCCACTCCATCTTTATTGAGAGACCAAAACTACACACAGTACTCCAGGTTGGTGGAACCAAGCTCCTGTACGATGGGACCAAGGCTTCACTACTGCACTCAAATCCAGTTGTGAGAAACACAAACATTCCACATGCCTCCCTAATAGCTTGACGCATTTGCATGTTAACTTTGATCATAGAAATATACAATCCCTGCAATGTGGAAATAGGCCATTCGGCCCCCCCAAGCCCACACCGACCCTCTGAAGAGACTTATCATCAAAGACGTCCAGGTTCCCTTGTACATCTATACTTTCCAACCCTTTGCCATTTCAGAAATAATGTGCACATCTGTTTCTCCTAGGAAAGGGGAAACTTCAAGACTTTGGATATGCAATTGCGATGCCAAAGCATATAAGGTGATAGATCAATGGAATTACAGTAGTCAGGTGCTTGATTTTTAATAGTTCAGAATCGATGGTCTGAAGGACCTGTTTCTGTCTTGTAGATCTCTATCACACGATGCTGATATGATACATGTTTTTTCGCATTATATTCCAACTGCCATGTCCTTGTCCATTCCTGAAACTGCTTTACATCTTCTTCACAGTGCACATTACCCACTTAATTTTGTACCATTGCAAATTGGAAATTTTACATTTCATCCCCGCCTCCAAATTATTGATGTGTGCTGTTGATAGCTGGGGCCCAAGTACTGGTCCGTGCAGCATCCCACTAGTCACAGCCTGCCAATGTGAGAAGACCCATTTGTTCCTACTTGTTTCTGTTAGCCCTTCATTAATTGAATCTACTTTTGTGTTTTGTGGGCTCTCTGTTACTCCAATTTTTCTGTTCAAAATAAATTTCACAGAGTGTTAGAAGGGGTGGATTTGTAATTGGGCAACAGAAGCGAACGGCAAATCAGGACCTGTCTGAATTACCAAGTTTCTGGTGACCCGATTTGAACATGGAAGGGGAAAGCACTGTTCACAGCGGAGAGACACTGCACACGCCTCCTGGTTGCCGCCAGGATTTCAGCCAGTCTTCTGGTGTGTTGGAACACAGCCAGAAAGAGAAGAAACCTTGGAAGTGTGGGGACTGTGCGAAGGGATTCCGATTCCCGTCAGAGCTGGAGGTTCATCGGCGCACTCACACTGGAGAAAGGCCATTCACCTGCTCCAAGTGTGGGAAGAGGTTCACTCTGTTATCCCACCTGCTGACCCACCAGAGAGTTCACACCGGGGAGAGGCCGTTCACCTGCACCGAGTGTGGGAAGGCTTTCACTCAGCTGTCGCACTTGCTGAAACACCAGCTCGTTCACACCGACAAGAGACCTTTTCAGTGCCCAGACTGTGGGAAGTGCTACAAGAGTTCGGATAATCTGACGTCCCATCAACGTGTTCACACGGATGAGAGACTGTTCAGGTGCTCTCAGTGCGGGACTGGGTTCGGGCGGTCATCGCACCTCACTGCCCACCAGCGGGTTCACACCGGGGAGAGGCCGTTCACCTGCTCTGTGTGTGGGAAGGGGTTCACACAGTCAACCCACCTGCTGAGGCACCACCGAATTCACACTGGGGAGAGACCGTTCCATTGCCTGGATTGCGGGATGTGCTTCACAAGTTCTGAGGAACTGGCGTCCCATCAACTAGTTCACACTGATGAGAGACCGTTCATGTGTTCTCACTGCGGGACTGGGTTCAAGAAATCATTCCAGCTGACTGTCCACCAACGGATCCATTCTGGAGAGAGGCCATTCACCTGCTCCGAGTGTGGCAAGGGATTCACTCGCTCATTCCACCTGCTAAGACACCAGCAGGTTCACACTGGAGAGAAACCTTTTAAGTGTCTGAACTGTGGGAAATGCTTCAAGAGTTCTGGGGAACTAATCTGCCATCAACGTGTTCACACTGATGAGAGGCCATTCAGGTGCTCTCACTGTGGAACAGGCTTCAGGTTATCATCTCATCTCACTGTGCACCAGCGTATTCACACTGGAGAGAGGCCGTTTACCTGCTCTGTGTGTGGGAAGACATTCACTCAGTCATCTAACCTTCTGGCACACCAGAGGACACACACTGGAGAGAAGCCGTTCGCCTGCCCCGTGTGCAGAAAGAGATTTGCTCAGTCGTCCAACCTCCTGGCACACCAGCGGATTCACAACTAACTGCAGTGCTTGGAATTTGCTATTATGGTCACGTAGACTAGACTCCCTACAGTGTGGAAAGAGGCCCTTCGGCCCAACCAGTCCACACCGACCCTCCAAAGAGTAACCCACCCGGATCCATTTCCCTCTGACTAATGCACCTAACATTACAGACAGTTTAGCGTGGTCAATTCACCTGACCTCCACATCTTCGGACTGTGGGAGGAAACCGGAGCACCCGGAGGGAACCCACACAGACACGGGGAGAATGTGCAATCTCCACACAGACAGTCTGCCCGAGGCGGGAGTTGAACCTGGGTCCCTGGTGCTGTGAGGCAGCAGTGCTAACCACTGAGCCACCATGCCGCCCGATGTGGATCTGTTTCTGTTGATGTTAATAATCTAGAGCCCAGTCATAGGTGTTAAAATGCTGGTTAACGGTCAAATAAATCCGACTTGTGTTGCATACACTAAGTTTTGAGTCTTTTTTAATATGTCTGACACAAGTTAATTTCTTTTGAAGAATTCTCCTTCAACTTCACCTCAGGGATGACAAACCCACAAGAGATTCTTTGCCACTGAGATTGAGACAATGTAATCACCTGCTTCTTGCTGCTTCCCTTCCTTCCCCTGATGAATCGAGCAAATTCATGTCAAAGCTGTGAAATCATCCGTTCTTCATTTAGTCTCTTATGTCCCCTTGTTGCCTGTCAGCGCTCACCTTGTCCATGAGATCCACCTCCTCAGTCTTGTTCTGAACAAGGAGAAAGTGAGGACTGCAGATGCTGGAGATCAGAGTCGAGAGTGTGGTGCTGGAAAAGCACAGCAGGTCAGGCAGCATCCGAGGTGCAGGAGAATCGACGTTACGGGCATAAGTCCTGCATCAGGAATTGCGGCAATTAGACATGAAGAGATCGAGGGCGGGTAACAGGCCAGTAGGGGGTGTCCAGGTGGATGGGGTGTATTGGAGGTGAGAGAAGGGGTCCTCGATGGGGGGGCGGAAGTCTTGGTTGAAAAATTGGTGGAAAAAGTGTTTAAGGTTATGACGTGTGTCGAACTCATTAATCCGGGAGTGTAGGGGGATGAAGGTGAGGCATTTGCTGAGGACTAAACATTCATCTTCAGTGAGGGGGGCCCTGGGGGAATAGTAAAGAAATGGCAGGACTGAGAGCTAGGACCTGGTGAAGGGCTGGAGCTGGGTGTGGGGGCAGAGAGAGGGCTGATGAAGAGTTTATGTCCGAAATGTTGATGTTCCTGCTCCTCATGCTGCCTGACTTGCTGTGCTTTTCCAGCACTACACTCGACTTGGCTCTGACCAATGCTGAACTAGTGACAGCATTTACCAAACCGTCCTTGCTCACTCATATTGTTCATGGTTCTCTCTCTTCAAAGACTATCCCACTTTCCTTTCACTCTGCCGCCATTTACTCATCCTCAAAAAGAAAACACTTGGCTCAGCCGTCATTGTATCCCATCTCGAATCTCTTCCTCTGAATGCTTTGCCTCCTTCTAAATCTGTGTCCGTCGTTCCCAGAACTCCATCTTTCAATTCCTCCAAACAGATTTCTTCCCCGTCATCAGAATCAAATTCTTGTCAAAATCACTGATTTCGAAAGTAAGCAATTACTCCTTGACCTTCTTGCCCCGTTCTGAAACCTTCTACCACACAATCCTCCTGCAGCCCCTCGTCACTGTTGTCCTGCTGAATGGACCGACGCTTTTCTGACTCATTGCTGACCTGTCAGGTCACGGCCAGAGCATCAGTGCAACGCCTTCCCTTCCTGCTTCCAAGGCCTTACTTCTGGTGTCCCAGAGGATCTGTCCTCTGCCTCTTCCTATTCCTAATCCACATTCTGCTGCTCAAGGACCTCATCTGAAAAACACAGTGTCAGATTTCACATGTGGCTGATGACACCAACAGCCATTGCAACTCTTCCACTGTTACTAAATTCTCAGAGTCTTCATCCCACATCCAGGAGTACACTTGTGGACTTTCCTCCAGCCTAACCTTGTGGAGGCTGAAGCCACTGATGCTGGCCCCTCTTTCAACTTCTGCTCCTCAGCTCCTTATCCTTCTCATTGGCAAGTCATAGAGATGTATAGCATGGAAACAGATCTTTCAGTCCAACCCGTCCATGTCGACTAGATATCCCAACCCAATCTAGTCCCACCTGCCAGCACCCGGCCCATATCCCTCCAAACCCTTCCTATTCATAGACCCATCCAAATGCCTCTTAAATGTTTCAATTGTACCAGTCTCCACCACTTCCTCTGGCAGCTCATTCCATACACGTACCACCCTCTGTGTGAAAAGGTTGCCCCTTAGGTTTCTTTTATATCTTTCCCCTCTCGCCCTAAACTTATGCCCTCTAGTTCTGGACTCCCCCACCGCAGGGAAAAGACTTTGTCTATTTACCCTACCTATGCCCCTAATGTTTTTATCAACCTGTATAAGGTCACCCCTCAGCCTCCGACACGCCAGGGAAAACAGCCCCAGCCTATTCAGCCTCTCCCTATAGCTCAAATCCTCCAACCCTGGCAACATCCTTGTAAATCCTTTCTGAACCCTTTCAACTTTCACGACATCCTTCCGAATTGAAGGAGACCAGAATTGCACGCAATATTCCAAAAGTGGCCGAACGAATGACCTGTACAGCTGCAACATGACCTCCCAACTGCTGTACTCAATAGACTGACCAATAAAGTAAAGCATACCAAATGCCTTTTTCACTATTCTATCTACCTGCGACTCTACTTTCAAGGGGTATGAACGTGCACTCCAAGGTGTCTTTGTTCAGCAACACTCCCCAGCACCTTACCATTAAATGAAAAAGTCCTGCTAAGATTCGCTTTCCCAAACTACAGCACCTCGCATTTATCTAAATTAAACTCAATCTGCCAACTCTCAGCACATTGGCCCATCCGATCAAGACCCCGTTGTAATCAGAGGTGACCCAAGTGTCTGTGACTAAACCAGTCTTTCACATAATCGAGCCCAAGACATTGAAGGTGTGAGGTCTGTGTTATTGAATATATTCCAGGCTGAGTTAGGCAGATGTTTGGGGAGTCCACGGTTATGGGCAGACAGGAAAGTGAGATCAAGGTCACAACTCGATCAGCCGCGATTTTATTGAATGACAGAACAGACTCGAAGGAGCTGATTGGTCCACTCTGCCTCTGATTTGGATGCTCTTTTGCTGCAAGTATTAACTGAGTGGGAAGTGTCAATGACAGATGCTATGAAGATGTGGGTGTACTGTTCTTTATGAGAGTTAAAAGCTAGCACAACTACCTGACAGCACCAAGTGTTCTGAACAAGATACAATGTAACATTTGGTCTAACAACTCAATTAGCTGGGTTTCGAAAACAGATTCGAATTAGGCCAATCGGCTTAAAGTATAACCTGAGAAATACCAAACTCCAATCAAGTTTGAATTTAGTATATTGACAATCTTAAAAGCCAATGACACAATTCGATGCTTTGAGGGTATAAGACTGGGGAAAATTGAACAGGTGGGAGGAGCACAATGGGAGGATATTTAATTGGGGAAAAGGAAACTATGATATTATCAGACGTGAGTTGGGAAGCATGGACTGGGAGCAATTGTTCCATGGAAAGGGCATTATAGACATGTGGAAACTGTTGAAGGATCATTGTTGCGCGTGATGAATAAATATGTCCCCCTGAGACAGGCAAGAAGGGGTAAGATAAAGGAACCTTGGATGACGAGAGCGGAGGAGCTTCTCGTCAAAAGAAAGAAGGCAGCTTACGT
>NC_057753.1:3768246-3803075 GCF_004010195.1 Chiloscyllium plagiosum
AAGTGATGCATTTTGGAAGGTCGAACTTGAAAGTTGAGTACAGGATTAAAGACGGAATTCTTGGCAGTGTGGAGGAACAGAGAGATCTTGGAGTGCAGGTACATAGATCTCTTAAAATTGTCACCCAAGTGGACAGGGTTGTTAAGAAAGCATATGGTGTTTGGCTTTCATTATCAGGGGGATTGAGTTTAAGAGCCGTGAGATCTTGTTGCAGTTCTATAAAACTTTGGTTAGACCGCACTTGGAATACTGCGTCCAGTTCTGGTCGCCCTATTATAGGAAAGATGTGGATGCTTTGGAGAGGGTTCAGAGGAGGTTTACCAGGATGCTGCCTGGACTGGAGGGCTTATCTTATGAAGAGAGGTTGACTGAGCTTGGACTTGTCTCATTGGAAAAAAAAAGGAAGAGAGGGGACCTAATTGAGGTGTACAAGATAATGAGAGGCATAGATAGAGTTGATATCCAGAGACTTTTTCCCAGGGCAGAAATTGTTAATACGAGCGGTCATAGTTTTTAGCTGGTTGGAGGAAAGTATAGAGGGGATGTCAGAGGTGGGTTCTTTACGCAGAGAGTTGTGAGAGCATGGAATGCGTTGCCAGCAGCAGTTGTGGAAGCGAGGTCATTGGGGACATTTAAGAGACTGCTGGACATGCATATGGTCACAGATATTTGAGAGTTCGTACACTAGGTTTACCTTACATGAGGATCAATGGTCGTCACAACACCGTGGGCTGAAGAGCCTGTTCTGTGCTGTACTGTTCTATGTTCTATGAACTGCCAACCCAACGACATCTGCATACTGCCGGAAAAATAGCTCTCTTAAAGATGCCTTGATCGATCAATAACCTGTGAAGCAAAAATCCCTAAGAAGAAGAAAAGAAGACACAGGAAGACATAACGGGAAGATTCGATATCTGGCTGGTTTTGAAAATTTGAATTCTTGGCTAATCTTAATCAGGGTGTTTTATTGGACTCGTATTACAGAAGGGAAAGTGAAAGATAGGTTAGAGGAAGGAGTTGTAAGAAGTTGTTAGTTAATTATTCTCTGTTATAATTTAAGAAATAAAGTTGTTAAGTTTTACTTTAACAGCTTCTTGGCCTCTCGAATTTTCACATGTTACTGCACGGGATAAATCTTTTCTGTGTTGCTGGTTTAAATTAAGCAGGAGGGTTGACCCCGTGATGTAACTCAGACTAAATTGTCCAATCAGGGAGAATGCTGAGTTCATTGCCACAGCCGATATGTTTTGTCTAACTGACCCAATGACACCATCCATTTGATCCAGCCAATGGAGAACTGGGCAGCTCAGTGAGTCCTGGATAAATGGGGTTATGACAGAAGACAGTAAGCTCCCCTTTTTATAACATTAGCTTCTCTGCCTGAGCGAATCTTTTAAAAGCACAACATCAGTGGATGTGTAAATGGTGAGTGGGAAGTGGGTTTCCAGGGAAGTGAGTATTCTCGGTATAGTCCGGTGTGGGCTTATTCCGTGATCAGTAACAGTTAACTGGTGTGCGGTTGTGGGGTCAGTCGCTGTGGAGAAAGTGAGCACTGCAGATGCTGGAGATCAGGGTCAAAGAGTGTGTTGCTGGGAAAGCGCAGCAGGTCAGGCAGCATCCAAGGAGTGGGAGAACTGCCGTTTCTGATGAAGGGCTTATGCCCGGAACATTAATTCTCCTGCTCCTCGGGTGCTGCCTGACCTGCTGTGCGGGGTCAGTTACTGTGTTTAATTGAGTTGTCCACCTATTTGAACATTTATTAAACAGTCTAACACCTCCTTGGTAAAGACACAGTTTAGTCTGGCCTGTCACATCATAGTCTTTAACCTGGTCTTGGATCAGAGACATTTGCAGAGGTTCCTGGACAGCAGGGGATCATTCCACCTCAGGTTTGACATTCCTGTGCAGCTTACTTGTGTTTGTGTTGGTCAGGACTTGCACAGAATCATGATGCGAACCTCCTGATGTATGTCTGATCATTCCAGGGACAGGAAAATTTGAGTTCATGCCAGTGAATACAGTCAAATGAACGGTTAGCGTTTGAAATGGATAAACATGTTGGGTCTGCATGCACGTGATGAGCTCTGAGCGGGCCCGTTGCTCTGCCATCTCATAGGTTTCCTGATCGACACTGCTTTCACCACCAGCGGTGCTGCTGTGCCTTTGCACAGGTTGCCTTCACCTTGCGACTTCCACCGTGTCTTCACTTGAGATAACTTGCACCAGAGACAAACTTCTGCTGTCAAATAATGTTGGTTAATAACGCACAAATGACCTGTGCAGCCAACATCAGCATGTATTGCTGTGAGCTTGAACAGGGCAGAGACAAATGCAGTAAAACAAGCAACTTATCGTCGCTCCTGTCAATCTCCTGAGTCGATGCCTGATGGACATTCCTCACCAAAAACAACTGACAGGTGGCAAATCCGAAACATTTACACATTGCATCTCTTTTGAGTTCTCCTCCCCTCCTCCTTCCTGTTCAGTTTTTGGGTCAATGAATCAAGACATAAATCAAGACAGGCCCTAATCCCAAACTTTACTTGAGATGTGGGAGCAGATATCTAAAATGCAAGGCATCGAGAAGTGAGGTGTTTGCAGATGACGGGTTAAAAAGACATGAGCATGTCATACTCTTGATCTCCTGTACTGATTCCAGAAAGGTGTACCATGGCCATTACTCCCAGAGGAAGTCTCTTCTTCCTCTCTTGTGTACATTACTGCACTGTGCAATGGTGCCAAGTTTTCACACAAGACTTCAATGTGAAGGAGAGCTGCAGTAACTTCACACTGCACAGCACCTGTACTGCAGGACATTACAGCATAGTTCCTGTTTAGATGTGCTGAGCTTCAGTGAAGTGTTTGCATTGTTTTAACTATCACTCAGGGTGTAAGTTTGCTTGCTGAGCTGGAAGGTTTGTTTTTCAGATGTTTCATCACCATACTAGGTAACATCATCAAGGAGCCTGTGGTGAAGTGCTGGTGTTATGTCCCACTTGCTATTTGTGTGTTGAAGGTTCCTTGGGTTGGTGATGTCATTTCCTGCATTGGTGATGTTATTTCCTGTTCATTTTCTGAGAGGATGGTAGATGGGGTCGAAATCAATGTGTTTATTGGTAGAGTTCTGGTTGGAATGCCATGCTTTGAGGAATTCTCATGCGTGTCTCTGTTTGGCTTGACCTAATGGAAGTGGTGTCCTTCCTCATTTGTGTGTAAGTATACTAGTGACAGCAATACAGCTTAGCATGCAAACTTACACCCAGAACCTCAACCTGTGCTACAAGTCTTCTCAAAACTTGCAAAACTATCACTCAATTAGTCTGATACCAAATCGGATGCAAGAAATGACGGGGACACATTTCGCTGAACTCAGTTGTCTTCCTGCCTTTAAAACAGAGGAAAACAAATGTTTGTACCATCTATAACTATGATCTGAGGCACCGGATGACTGGAAAGTGAATAATGTTGTGCCTTACTTTAAGAAGAGAAGTAAGGAGAAGCCTGAGAACTATAGACCCGTGAGTCTGACTTTAGTGGTGGGTAGGTTGTTGGGAGTGATTCTGTACAGGATTTTTAGGCATTTGGAGAGGCAAGGAATGATTCGGGATAGTCAGCATGGTTTTCTGTGAGGAAAATCATGTCGCTCAAACTTGACTGAGTTTTTTTGAGGAAGGAAGCAAAAAGGTTGATGAGACCAGAGTGGTGTACTTTTGTTTAGTTGGAGTTTAGTAACGCCTTTCGCAAGGTTCCATGTGTTTGACTAATTAGTAAAGTTAGAGGGCGGCACGGTGGCTCAGTGGTTAGTGCTGCTGCCTCACAGAGCCAGGGACCTGGGTTTGATTCCAGCTTCAGTCGACTGCCTGTGTGGAGTTTTGCACATTCTCCCTGTGTCTGCGTGGGTTTCCTCCGGGTGCTCCGGTTTCCTCCCACAACCCAAAGATTGAGGGTCAGATGCATTGGCCATGCTAAATTGCCCCATAGTGTTGGATGCATTCGTCAGAGGGAAATGGGTCTGGATGGGTTACCCTTCAGAGGGTCAGTGTGCACTTGTTGGGCCGAATGGCCTGTTTCCACGCTGTGGGGAATATAACCTAATCTAGATCAGATGGGATTCAGGGTGAGGTTGCCAATCGAATACAAAATTGTCTTAACGGCTGGAGACAGAGAGGATGGTGGAGGGATGTTTTTCGGACTGAAGGCTTGCTACCAGTGGTGTAGCACAGGGATTGGTGCTCGGTCCACTTTTGTTTGTCATTTATATAAATAATTTGGATGAGAGCATAGAAAACACATTTAGTAAGTTTGCAGATGACACCAGAATTGGTGATAGAGTGGACAGTGAAGAAGGTTATCAAAGATTACAAACATCTTGATCGATTCAGTCAACGGGCTGAGGAGTGGCATATGGACGTCAATTCGGATAAATGCAAGGAATTGCAGTTTGGTAAAATGAACAAGGACAGGGCTTCTAGAATTAACCTTGGATAGTATTGCAGAACAGAGATGTAGGGATTCAGGTTCATAATTCATTGAAACTTTCATCACATGTAGACAGAGTGGGTAAGAAGGTGTTTGGCATGCTTGACTTCATTGCTCAGACCTTTGAGTATGGGGATTGGGAAATCATGTTGAAGTTACACAGGACGTTGATATACCTCTTCCGGAGTAGGATATTATTAAGCTGGAGAGGGTTCGGAAAAGACTTTCCAGCACGTTGCCCAGAAGGGAGAGATTGAATAAACTGGGGCTTTTCTGACTGGAACCCGCTGACTGAATTAATCAAGATCTCTGTAATTTTTGAAACCTTCACCGTCCACTCTATCACCAATTCTGGTGTCATCTGCAATCTTACTAAATGTCTTTTCTTGACAAACAAAACTGGAACCCAGGAGGTTGAGGCGTGACCTCATTTTTATAATGTGAATGGGAGGAATCTTTCCCCTGGGTGGGGCGATTTCAAGATGGCGGCATATTTTGTAAGGTGAGAGGAGAAAGAAATTTAAAAAGGACATATGTCGGGCAACGATTTTTACACAAGAGAGTGTTTAGTGTATGGAATTATCTTCCAGAGGAACAGATTGATACAGTTACATTTAAAAGTCACTTGGATATGTACATAGAACATTACAGAGCAGTACAGGCCCTTCGGCCTTCCATGTTGTGCCAACCTGTAAAACCTGAAGTCCATCTATCCTACACTATTCTCGTCCATATGCCTATCCAATGACCATTTAAATGCTCTTAACATTGGCGAGTCTCCTACTGTTGCAGGCAGTGCATTCCACACCCCTACTACTCTCTGAGTAAAGAAACTACCCCTGACATCTGTCCTATATCTATCACCCCTCAATTTAAAGCTATGCCCCCTCGTGCTGCCCATCGCCATCCGAGGAAAAGGCTCTCACTGTCCAACCTATCTTACCCTCTAATTATCTTTCATGTCTCAATTAAGTCACCTCTCAACCTTCTCTCTAACAAAAACTGCCTCAAATTCCTCAGCCTTCCCTTGTAAGACCTTCCCTCCAGACCAAGCAACACCCTAGTAAATCTCCTCTGAACCCTCTCCAAAGCTTCCACATCCTTCCTATAATGCGGTGACCAGAACTGTACGCAGTGCTCTAAGTGTATTGAGTATAGATGTTGCCAATCTCTCTTACTTCTCACTATTTATAAAGTCAATGTCAGTGCTGTCCTAAAATAAAATGGTGGCTGTGAACAAATCTAAGATGTCTGACTTGACTCATTTGTCAGCAAGGGAGAGGGGGTAATGTGTCAAAAGCCATTTCCATTCATCGATCCTTGCAGCGGTTGAAAATGGAGACAGCTCTTTGAAGGTGATTAAAGTGCAATTTGTTTACAGTGAATGCCTGAGACAATGTCAGATTCCAGCAATGTCTGCCTTACCTTCCAAGCTCCAAATATCTGAGACTCGAATATACAAAACCTGAAATAGCTCCGCCACTGAATTGTGGATCTGCAGCCTTGGATCAGAATTTGTCACAGACTGAGTGTGTGCTCGGCCCGATCTAAATCTCCCTCAGTCCCTTCCTGACTGTTGGTCACTGTGTGTGTGTGTCTATTTACTTCTCTCCCATCTTTCAGAACACAAGGAAACCTCCACCTTCCAGTCTGTAACTCACTCCCTATCATGTTAAGCTCATGTTCCCAAGACGATCTCCTGTCAAGAACACTCAGTGTATTACTTGTCTATGGATGAATAAGAGATGGATAGGGGCCAAGCAGACATAGCTAGGACTAGTTTAGTTGCGATTATAGTTGGCAGTGGACAGATTGAACCGAAGGGTCTGTTTCTGTGTGGTATGACTTCAAAAGCGGAATGTGGGAGTTAAGAAGTTTTGTTTTATTTCATTGCAGTGGGTAATAACGAATGTCAGAGAGTGAAACCATCGTGATGCTGGGAAACTTGAAGCGATCGAGCACAGAAAGCAGTCATTCAGCAAAGTTTTGAACAAGTAGTTGTGATTGGTTGATCAGGTGTGATATTAGTAGCAGTGTAAACAGCTGGAAGTTAAATCTTTCCCATCGTCATCATCCATTGTTTGTCCTGCATCAGTAAGTCGAGATTCTGTGCAGATTAGAGTGGTGCTGGAAAAAACACAGCAGGTCAGGCAGCATCCAAGGAGCAAGAAAATTGATGTTTCGGGCAAAAGCCCTTCATCAGGAAGGGCTCAGGTAAAGACTGTGTGTTTTAGGAACTGTCCTAAAGGGGGAAAAGTGTCGGTATCATATTCCAGCTCAAAGCAATGGATGTCATTGGCTTCCTGATGAAGGGCTTTTGCCCGAAAGGTCGATTTTCCTGCTTCTCAGATGCTGCCTGACCTGGTGTGCTTTTCCAGTACGACTCTAATCTCCAGCATCTGCAGTGCCCACTGCCGCCTATAGATTTTCCTGCTTCTCGGATGCTGCCTGACCTGGTGTGCTTTTCCAATACGACTCTAATCTCCAGCATCTGCAGTGCCCACTGCCGCCTATATTCTGTGCACGCAACCTTTCACAACCATTCCCTTTTGCTTTCACTTCTTCATTCCATCTCTAGTCTGTTACTCTTTCACAGGACGTGATCATCAGTGGCCAAGGCCAGTGTTTCCTTGCTCAGCCCTCATTGCCCTGGGGAAAGAGAGGGTGAGCTGCTTTACTGAATCACTGCAGTCCTGGTGTTGCAGTTCCAAAGTGATTCCAAATTTGCAGCTGGTGTCGAGCCTCAACATTGACACGACTGATTCTCATCAAACTGTTGTCTCTTAAATTTTCAGTCAGTAAGAAAGGTGTGTTAATGTCAACATTTGCACAAATTAAATAATCTTCATTGACTGAGACTAGGAATCAAACCCAGGCAAAGACAAATAACATCAAATCTAACCTTGAGAGCACCAGGGAAGCTGCCTCTAAATGTTCACACTTAGCTTTACCCTTTCTATTTCCATTATTTTCACCAAAGGCAAGTTTCTCTGACAAAATGATATGTTTAAGTCGAACGCAAGCAACTCCTTCAGCCAATGACATCCGTTGCTTTGAGCTGGAATACGATACTGACATCTTTCTCCCCCCCCCTGCCCCGAACAGTTCCTAAAACCCCAGTCTTTGCCTGAGCCTTATCTTTGCCCAAGCCTTTTCTCACTTTCCCTAATATGTCCCTAAGAAGAACCTTCAGAGATTTCATGAGGTGAAATAAATAGGAATTGTTGTCAGACAGAAAGAGGAGGACAAATGTGGATGCACTGGTTACAAAGGCCCAACAACGTCTCTTCTTCCTCAGGCAGCTGAGGAAATTTGGCATGACGGCGAATACCCTCGCCAAATTTTATAGGTGCGCCATCGAAAGCATTCTGTGGATATATTAACTGTACCATTCAAGATTGGAGACCGTTACAGAGAGTGTGGTGAACTCAGCCCAGACAATCACATAGGCCAACCTCCCATCTATAGAATCCGTCTACCAGGCCCACTGTCAAGGAAAGGCCGCCAGCATTCTCAAAGATCCATCCCACCCCGGCAATGTTTTTCTACAGCCTGTACCATCGGGGAGAAGGTACAGAAGCCTGAACACACACACACACACACCAGCCGGTTTCGCAACAGTTTCTACCCTACTGTTGGTAGAATGCTGAATGGTCTCTCAAACTCATAACATTCGCCTGTACCTGTGTTTTTGTTTTTGCTGCTGTTTACCTATTATTTACTTATCTATGCTACTTAACTCTGTGACCTGCCTGTATTGCTCACAAGACAAAGCTTTTCACTGTGCCTCGGTACACGTGACAATAAATTCAATTCAATTCAAATCAAAATCTCGAGTTGCAAATTTTCACACTGATATCCTTTTTCTTAAAACATTTTAATATGAACAACTAAAGTGACCAACGTTTGAGATTGTCAAAAGGAACAAATGTGTTTGAGGAGTCGAAAAGGTACAACACATTGTGATGAGCACAAAACTGAAGTAATGAATGTTTATGCAAAAATATTAATACCTACAACTGAGGTGGTGTTTAATAACAACTGTAGACACAGACACCAGTGTAAACAGTTCAGTCCTGGATCTGACTCATAGGAAAGTCCATCACTGTGGTTCCTCATGGACCCGTTGGTGTCTCAGCAGGGCGGTCGAACAAGTGAATTTCTTACCACACTCGGAGCAAGTGAACAGTCCCTCCCCAGTGTGAATGCGCTGGTGTATCAACAGAGTGGATGACTGAGTGAATGCCCTCCCACACACTGAGCAGGTGAATGGCCTCTCCCCGGTGTGAACCCGTTGGTGTTTCGTGAGGCCAGATAACTGCCTGAACTCGTTCCCACAGTGAGAGCACCTGAATGGCCTCTCGTCAGAGTGAATACGTTGATGGCGCATCAAGTCCCCAGAACATTTAAAGCACTTCCCACAGTCTGGGCACTTAAAAGGTCTCTCGCCGGTGTGGACCCGCCGGTGCCTCAGCAGGGTGGAGGACTCTGTGAATCCCTTGCCACACGTGGAGCAGGTGAATGGTCTCTCCCCAGTGTGAATTCGCTGGTGTTTCAGAAGGTCTGACGACTGAGTGAATCGCTTCCCACAGTCTGAGCAAACGAACGGCCTCTCCTCGGCATGACTGTGCTGAGGCGTTTCCAGCTCAGCCAGGGATCCGAATCCTCTCCCACATTCCCCGTACATCTCTCCATTCCGACTGCATTTATGTTCTGACAGCCCAGATGACTGGCTGAAGCTGTGTCCGCAAACACAGCACGTGTACAGTTTCTCCCCTTCCATGCCCAAACTCCAAAGTCATGACCAGTGGGGTGACTCTGTCAGACCCAGCTTTGTTTGTTTGGCTTCCTGTGCCTGGCTGCTAAACGTCTCCATCGAACAGCCTGTGAAACCGATATAAAACAGACGAATGGAGTGAGAGTCAACACACAAGAAAACAGTACCACAGGGCAACACAGTGACTCAGTGGTTAGCACTGCTGCTTCACAGCACCCAGGGTCCCAGGTTCGATTCCAGCCTCGGGGCGACTGACTGTGTGGAGTTTGCACGTTCTCCCAGTGTCTCCGTGGGTTTCCTCCGGGTGCTCCGGTTTGCTCCCACAGTCCAAAGATGTGAAGGTCAGGGTGGATTGGCCACGCTAAATTGCCCCACAGTGTTAGATGCATTAGTCAGAGGGAAATGGGTCTGGGTGGGTTGGTCTTCAGAGGGTCGGTGTGGACTTGTTGGGCTGAAGGGCCTGTTTCCACACTGTAGGGGAATCTAATCTAAAAGCAAGTGGAAGCGGTGAAACGGAGCTGAATGAATCTGGACGTGGCCAGCACTCAGCAAAACGTAATCATGGATAATGCTGGGATTTCAACTCAGTTGGTTCATCATTCTCACTCTGCAAAGGGAAAACTGCTGCCAGGTCTTTACTGATAGAAGACTCTGGTCTCCGTACAAAGGGACAGGTGGGAGATACAGGTAGGGTATTTCTTTTGTTACCTCTTGACTCTACTATTCAAACACACTCTTATCCGAATCAACACTCAAACTCCCTGTAATCGTCAGGTCATTCAAAACTCTCCAGCCCATGTGCTTCTTCACACCAAGCCTTGTTCACCTGAGCTTAACATTCTTTGAGTGAAGAGCATGAGACGTTTACAATTTCTGTCCTCCTTCTCAAGTCCCTCGTGATATTGTGTCGCCCAGTAACCTTCTCCAGACTCAGCCTCCAGCCTCATTCTGTCATCAAGTCCTCTCACCTCGAAAGCCTCCCAATCTCTGTAACTCCTCCAGCCTCACAACCCCTCCCTACCTCTGGGATCTCGCTCAGACTCACAACCTTCGGCTATTTGGGGCGGCACAGTGGCTCAGTGGTTAGCACTGCTGCCTCACAGCACCAGGCTCCCAGGTTCGATTCCAACCTTGGGCCACTGTCTGTGTGGAGTTTGTACATTCTCCGTGTATCTGCGTGGGTTTCCTCCGGGTGCTCTGGCTTCCTCCCACAGTCCAAAGATGTGCAGGTATGGGGTGAATTGGCCATGCTAAATTGCCCCATAGTGTTAGGTACATTAGTCAGAGGGAAATGGGTCTGGGTGAGTTACTCTTCAGAGGATCGGTGTGGACTTGTTGGGTCGAGGGGCCTGTTTCCACACTATAGGGAATCTAATCTAAGTAATAGTAAAATACTAATAACGGACCCGTTATTAGAGGAAAGTAAACAGGGTAGTTAGGGAGGGAGGGCAGTGTTGAAACAGAGCAATAGTTGGACATGGATTATGATCCACAGTCAAGGTGATACACAAGCCGAAGAGCCAATGGAACCAGATAACCGAGTACAGCATTAGAAGCTCAAAGGTGTGGGTAAATTACTTAAAATACTCACCTCTGAAACAATCTCACTGTTTTAATGTAAACTCTCCTGCTGGGACTCGCAGCTGTAAAGATAACAGAAACACTGGAGTCAGAGAAAAAGCTGAAGAGTTGAGGAAAACCCCCAGCAAATGGGTGATGTCACCATGCAACAGTCAATGTGTGAAGACATTACCGACAGGAAGAAAGTGCATCGGTGCAAACCAGAGATCACCACATATTGTGAAGGATGGGAGGATCCCAGAGAGGAGGTTTTGATTTTATGGTAACTTTCGATAAGGCAGATAAAGGGAAAGGTGTTCCCATTAAATTATGAATATATCAAGGACAAAAGGGTAACGAGAGAGAGAATAGGGCACCTCAAAGATCAGCAAAGCCACAGGAGATGGGGGAAGATACTAAATGAGTATTTAACATCAGTATTTACTGTGCAGAAGGACATGGAAGATATAGAATGTAGGGAAATAGATGGTGACATCTTCAAACACGTCTATAATAGAGGAGGAAGTGCTGGATGTCTTGAAACACATAAAAGTGGATAAATCCCCAGGACTTGATCAGGTGTACCCGAGAACTCTGTGGGAAGCGATCGCTGGGCCCCTTGCTGTTGTATTTGGATCATCAATAGTCACAGGTGAGTTGCCGGAAGACTAGAGGTTGGCCAACGTGGTGCCACTGTTTAAGAAGGGTGGTAAGCACAAGCCAGGGAACTATAGACCAGTAAGCCTGACTTCGGTGGTGGGCAAGTTGTAGGAGGGAATCTGAGGGACAGGGTGTACATGTACTTGGAAAGGCAAGGACTGATTAGGGATAGTCAAGATGGCTTTGTGCGTGGGAAATCATGTCTCACAAACTTGATTGAGTTTTCTGAAGAAGTAACAAAGAGGATTGATGAGGGCAGAGCGGTAGACGAGATCTATATGAACTTCAGTAAGACAACGTTATCCATGGGAGACTAGTTAGCAAGGTTAGAACTACTTAGAAGTCATGGATATACAAGGAGAACTAGTTTTGGATACAGAACTGGCTCAAAGGTAGAAGACAGAGGGTGGTGGTGGAGGGTTGTTTTTCAGACTGGAGGCCTGTGACCAGTGGAGTGCCACAAGGATCGGTACTGGGTCCACTACTTTTCGTCATTTATATAAATGATTTGGATGCGAGCATAAGAGGTACAGTTAGTAAGTTTGCAGATGACACCAAAATTGGAGGTGTCGTGGACAGCGAAGAGGGTTACCTCAGATTACAACGGGATCTTGATCAGATGAGCCAATGAGCTGAGAGGTGGCAGATGGAGTTTAATTCAGATAAATGTGAGATGCTGCATTTTGGGAAAGCAAATCTTAGCAGGATTTATACACTTAATGTTAAGATCCTAAGGAGTGTTCCTGAACAAAGAGACCTTAGAGTGCAGGTTCATAGCACCTTGAAAATGGAGTCACAGGCAGATAGGATAGTGAAGGCTGCGTTTGGTATGCTTTCCTTTATTGGTCGAGAGTATTGAGTACAGCAGTTGGGAGGTCATGTTGCGGCTGTACAGGACATTGGTTAGGCCACTTTTGGAATATTGTGTGCAATTCTGGTCTCCCTCCTATCGGAAAGATATTGTGAAACTTGAAATGGTTCAGAAAAGATTTACAAGGATGTTGCCAGGGTTGGAGGATTTGAGCTACAGGGAGAGGCTGAACAGGCTGGGGCTGTTTTCCCTGGAGCGTCAGAGATTGAGGGGTGACCTCAGAGGTATACAAAGTCATGAGGGGCATGGAGAGGATAAATAGACAAAGTCTTTTTCCCTGGGGTTGGGGAGTCCAGTACTAGAGGGCATAGGTTTAGGGTGAGAGGGGAAAAATATAAGAGACCTGCGGGGCAACTTTTTCCACACAGAGGGTGGTGCGTGTATGGAATGAGCTGCCAGTGGAAGTGGTGGAGGCTGGTACAATTACAACATTTAAAAGGCATTTTGGATAGGTATATGAATAGGAAGGGTTTGGAGGGAAATAGGCCGGGTGCTGGCAGGTGGGACTAGATTGGGTTGGGATATCTGGTCGGCATGGACGGGTTGGACTGAAGGGTCTGTTCCGTGCTGTACATCTCTGTGGCTCTAATTGGTGGAGGATGATCCCACTGGTTGAATAGGCTCTCTCTCTCTCTCAGGCATGCACACACATACAAGTCTCTGAGGTGAATTTGCATTTGCAGAATTATATTTGCACAATCTGCAGGTAGTCGATTCATGTAATATTTTATAAATTCCACTTTGGAAATAGAACCAGTCTGACTTAAGATTGGGACACAGACTCAAACCTCACACCTTTAATGCATTGTCTGAGCTGAGATGCCACCTTTTTTATAAAACCTTAAGTTATCTCAAGAATGTGACTTAAAAGAAGTTCTGGGGTTGACGCATTAATGAACCCAAAACCTGCAACCTATTCCGAAAGATGTAACAGCAATCTAGGTTTGTTCAATATATCGTTTCAGTTGCATGAAACTAGAATCTTTTGCTCTAAATTCTGTGTCTTATGATCCAGTTCCACAACCACCTGATGAAGGAGCAGCGCTCCGAAACCTAGTGTGTTGCCAAATAAACCTGTTGGACTTTAACCTGGTGTTGTGTGATTTTTAACCATGTCTTTCCTATAACAGGGTGAGCAAACTGTACACAATACTCAAGTGCAGTCTTACCAATGACTTATACAACTGTAACATAATGTCCCAACTCCTTTACTCAATACCTTGACCAATCAAGGCCAGCATGCTAAATACCTTCTTCACCGGCCTGTCTACCTATGACGCCACTTTCAACAAACTATGTGCTCGTACTCCCAGGTTCCTCTGTTCCACGACACTGTGGAACAGGCGGCACAGTGGCTAGCACTGCTGCCTCACAGCATCAGGAATGCGGGTTCAATTCCAGCCTTGGGGCGACTGTCTGTGTGGAGTTTGCACGTTTTCCCCCGTGTCTGCGTGGGTTTTCTCCGGGTGCTCCAGTTTCCTTCCACAATTCAAAACTGTGCAGGTTAGGGTGAATTGGCCATGTTAAACTGCCCATAGTGTTCAGGGATGTATAGGATTGGTGCATTAGTCAGGGGTAAATGTAGGAGAATAGATCTGGGTGGGTTGCTGTTCGGAGGGTTGGTGTGGACTTAGTGTCATAGAGATGTACAGCATGGAAACAGGCCCTTCGGTCCAACTTGTTCATGCCGACCAGATATCCAAACCTAATCTAGTCCCATTTGCCAACCTTATCCCTCTATTCATACACCCATCTAGATACCTTTTAAATGTTGCAATTGTACAGGCCTCCAACACTTCCCCTGGCAGCTCATTGCACACACGCACCACCCTCTACATGAAAACGTTGTCCCGTAGTTCCCTTTTATGTCTTTCCCCTCTCACCAGAAACCCTCTAGTTCTGGACTCCCCCACCCTTGGGAAAAGACTTTGTCTATTTATCCTATCCATGCCCCTCATGATCGTATAAACCACTATGAAGTCATATTGTTGGGTTGAAGGGCACGTTTCCACACTGAAGGGATTCTATGATGACTGCTCAGGACCTTACCATCTACTGTATAAGTCCTACCTTGGCTTGACTTCCTAAAGTGCAATACTTCACACGTATCTGTATTGAATTACATTTGCCAATCCTCAGCCCACTTCCCCACCTGATCAAGATCCCTCTATAATTTTTGATAACCTTCCTCGCTATCAACGATACCTCCTAATTTTGAATCATCCACAAACATACTAATCACGCCTTGTACATTCACATCGAGATCATTTAAGTAAAAGTAATTAATAAAGGTCCCAGCATCGACTCCTGTGGCACTGCAGTAGTCATAGGCCTCCAGTCCAAGAAACAAACTTCAACTATCACCTTCTGCTTCCTTCCATCAAGCCAGTCAATATAGGGCAAGTTAGAATCAAACACCACAACGACCCTGCCATTTTTACTCTTTCCAAAATCTGTCGACATCTTCTCTATCTCCCGCTGACTGTTGGGAGGCCTGTCGTATACCCTCAGCATTGTGATTTCACCTTTCCTATTCCTGGATTCTTTCCATACTGCCTTATTGCATGAGTCCTCAGATGTATCCTCCCTCAGTACAGCTGTGAGATACTCCTTTACCAATAATTCAACTTCCCTCAATCCTTTTACATCCACTTCCTTCACACCTGAAACTTCTAACTTCTGGGACATTCAGCTGCCAGTCCTGTCCCTCTTTCCTGATGAAGGGCTTATGTCTGAAATGTCGACTTTCCTGCTTCTTAAATGCTGTCTGGCCTGCTGTGCTTTTTCCAGCACCACATTTTTCATCTCACTCCCTCTTGCAGCCAAGTCTCCTCTCCATAATTGCTATGCCATAGTTGCAAGTACTCCCCAAAGCTCTAATTTCATCGACCTTGCCTATTATACGTCTCGCCCTGAAACACATGAATTTCAGACCACCTTACCTGCTCTTTTCAGCAGTGTTTCTGTGCCTGTTCTTGCTCCTACTCAGCATTTGGATTGAGTTTTCTTTTTGTACAGCTGCGTGGAATATCCTGTAAAAATAAGTTTATGAAGTTATGCACTGAGAGTCCAGGACAGCAATCAGAAGAACCATACATTTCTCTTGTTTTCCATTTGCTGCCCCTTTCAACTGTCCTGTAAAAACAGTTTACAAAATCCATCACTGTCAGCCCAGGAGGAAAAATCACAACATGCCCTACTCCTGGCCCAGGATAATCCTGCAGGTGAGCTGTTGCCACTGCAAGTTGTCATGGCTGGCAGTTCCTCAGATTGACGAGGTTCTGCCTTGACTTTTTATGCGACTGAGCAGGGCCACAGACCTTTGGACGTGGGGCAGTATGTCCCATGAGATGGTGGCCATCAGAAAGCAATATTTGCTTCTTTTTGTGCTGTGTATTTCCATCTGGATAATATCACCCGACTCCAGCCTACTCTCAACTCTAGGTTCAACTATTCTAACACACTGCCAAACAGCCCCTCCTGTTCATACATCTCGAGATTATCCTGAACTCTGGCCATTAGCGACACTCAGCAAGTCTTGTTCACCCATTGTCCTTGTACTCACGAACCTGCAAAGTTTCCTGGTTGTAAAGCAACAACGTTTTAAGTTTCTCATACCTTTTTCCATCTTGATTGTGTTCATTTCTATCTCTGTATTCTCTTCAAATCACAGATCCTTTGAGATCTCTGCAACTTATCTAATTCTGGCCCCAGATACCGAGGTTTTAATCAAATAGTTCTTGACTGTAGGGAAACTGCAACCTGGTCTGGACTGATACAAGGAGTGAGGCAGACAGAGAGAGAGGAACATGTAGGAGATACAGGTGGTTAATTCATTTGTTACTCTACAGTTAACCACTGTAATGCACTTCTTGGTCTCCCACATTCAACCTTCGTGCAATCCTGAGGTCATCCAAAATTTTGCTGTCCATGTGCTTACTTGCAAGAAGTCTTGTTCACCCATCACCCCATAGCTCACTAACCCGCAACTGTCTTCAGTTTAAGAGATCCAAACATTTGAAACCCCTCAACGTCACACTCCTTTGTGACTGCAATCCTCCTTGGTAATTTCTTTCTGCCTCTGAACCTTTGAGGTTTCTGTACTGATCTAATTCCAGCGTCACAAACAATCCAGATTTAAACAGATTATTCATTGGTGATTTTTCTTTCAGTTGCTAAACCTTTCTGTCTCTCCACATCATTTCACTGACATAAAATACTCATTACAACTCCCTCTTCAACAAAGTGATTGGTTGCCCCAGCCTTAACATTTTCTTATGTTCCTCCAAAAGGTTCTTTTTTATATTTTGGTGATTTGCCTTGTCTGGTTCTATTATGTGGAATATAGTACAAACTGTATTAAATATAATTATAGTGAAAACAAGGGACACATGGTTCCCACTCAAAAGTATTGAGAACCACAGTCTTAACGTGGTTTCCACATGAAGCAAAAACGAGATGACAACAAACAATTTCACACGGCAAGTAGTTTGACTATGGAATGCACTGTCGGGACATTTCCTGGACACATATTCAATTGAGGGCAAAAGTGAGGACTGCAGATGCTGGAAATCAGAGTCTAGATGAGAGTGGTGCTGGAAAATCCCTCTTCAGGCAAAAGCCATCCATTTTCCTGCTCATCGGATGCTGCCTGACCTGCTGTGCTTTTCCAGCACCATTCTAATCTAGACACATTCAATTGAGGCATTCAAGATGACCTTGGAACATTATTTAGATAGAAACAATGTTCAAGGTAATGGGGTAAAGGCAAGACAATGGCATTAGGTTGTGAAATTCATTCAGAAAGCCAGTGCACTCAATGATGAGCTGAATGGCCTCCTTTGCGAGGTAACAATTCTGTGATTGTGAAATTGTTGTGAATTTAAACATGTATCACAATCCTTCATCATCACTGTGTGAGCAACCTGTACTTGTTTACCTAACAGCATGGTGGTGGGGGGGGGCAGCTTCACCTCACAAACTGCGCTGATTCAGGAAGGTTACCTCCTGGCCAACTGTGCGTTGACAAAACATCTGTGGAGAGAGAGAACAAAACAAAGTGAATGAACTATGTATAATATCTTGGTCAATTTGATGGTCAGTGTATGCTCAGAAGCAAAAGAGAAGTATACAGGAAAAACAGTCTTAACTGTTAAAAATGCTGTAGGTAATGTTGCTGGGTAGGTTAGCAACATTACATGGTCAGGGGAGGGTCAGCAGTAGAAACCTCTAAGAAAAATGTACAGAGAAGTAACAGAGTTAAAATGCACTGATTAGGAGAGCCAGAGGGAGTTAGATAGTGACAGAAAACTGATCAGGGTGGGCACTAGTAGATATGAACAATGAATGGACAGGAAGGAAAAAAACCACCAGGCATGCGCCATGTTTCATATTGCCCCCCATAAATATGGCGTCTACGCAGCCACAAGGTCCTCAGTGCCCCTAACAAAGATGGTGGACGGCAACACGAGCTCGGAGATATCCGGAGTCCTTTCTCGTCCCCGACTCGTGCCAACAAATTCTCATTCCAGCCACCGTGCCTTCCGCCATGTCTCCGTGCAATCGCCTGGTCCCTCCACCATCGTTGTCCTGCTGCCTGCTTGATGATCGGCGCGGACACAAGTCTTGGAAAGGGGGAGGGAGAAGAAACACAGTTCCCGCCCAGAGGCCCCACGTGACTGAGGGCGGCGCTGCGCCAATAGGAAGGTCGCCCGGCCTTGGAGGACCGAGCGTGGGCAGCTGGTCCTCCAACCAATCGGAACGAGGTAGGGGCGGGGAGGTCAGAGGTCGGACACGT
Source organism: Chiloscyllium plagiosum (assembly GCF_004010195.1). Classification (NCBI taxonomy): domain Eukaryota; kingdom Metazoa; phylum Chordata; class Chondrichthyes; order Orectolobiformes; family Hemiscylliidae; genus Chiloscyllium; species Chiloscyllium plagiosum. The sequence goes on from NC_057753.1 coordinate 3,786,391, forward strand.
CATGCCGCTGAATGCACTGAAGCCTGAATGGATTCGGGAGGTGAGGGAAAGGGTAAGGAAGGAAAAGGAAAACAGCGGAGGGCGGGAGACTGGTTTACGCATTGGAAAGATTTATTCCCCTCCACTATCCGAATTAGAAACTCGTCGTCTAGCGTTTGCAGCAAACGGTTGTGGGCGCCAGGCCCTGATAGGCCCAGTTACCTCCGCCATCTTTGTTGGGAGTAATGGTCCACCTGACGTACGAGCGACCGCCATCTTTGTTAGGGGTAATATTCAACTGGACGTACGAGCGACCGCCATCTTTGGTGGGGGTAACGGTCAATGGGACGCATGAGCGACCGCCATCTTGGTGGGGGTAACGGTCAATGGGACGCATGAGCGACCGCCATCTTGGTGGGGGTAACGGTCAACGGGACGCACGAGCGACCACTATCTTTGGTGGGGGTAACGGTCAACGGGACGTACGAGCGACTGTCCTCGTTTGGAATAATGGTTGTGGGATATAAATGAATTAATGTTATTTCTGCAAGTATAAATTCTGATACAGAATAGGAATGAGAAAATACATATTCAGCAAAAAGAAAGCATGAGACATGAATACAGAACAATGGTGGATATATGGGCAAACAGGAAAGCATCTGTTTCCCCACTATCTTTGGTGGGGGTAATGGTCAACGGGACGTACGAGCGACCGCCATCTTTGGTGGGGGTAATGGTCAACGGGACGTACGAGCGACCGCCATCTTTGGTGGGGGTAACGGTCAACAGAACGTACAAGTGACTGCCCTCCTTATTGGGAGTAATAGTCAATGGGACATACAAGCGACTGTCCTCGTTTGGAATAATGGTCAACGGGACATACAAGCAACTGCCACCTTTGTTGAGAGTAATGGTCAACGGTATGAACGAGTGACCGCCGTCTTGCTGGGAGTAATGGTCAATGGGTTGTCTGACCGAAGGTCATCTTTCGGGGTAGATTTCGGAGGGAACCCTGCTCGTGACCGCCGCGTTTTTTTATAGTAGACACAATTGAGGTTGGAAGAACACAGCAAGTGTAAATATATGCCTTAGTACGAAGCATTTAAATGATATATTTGTTTCAGTTACTTATAATACAATGCTATGCTTAACCATTAACTAACACAGTGGGTTGTGTAACCCTTGTGGGGACGGACAGACAGTGGAAAAGTACTGAGTACATCTGACTTGTGAAGATATGCTGATGTAAACACACAATAGGAATGACTTTTAACAAAGAGCAGTGTGTACTGGCAGCCTTGGTGGCGGCTGGGAGAGCGAGGCAGACAGCGGGGGTGTTGCCACCCTGTGAGTGCACATGCAGGACATGTTGTAGTCTGTGGTTTTAAACAAAAACAAGAACTATTTCGCGCCACCACCTGCAGAAGGGGGTCACATGGGGTCAGTTATCCAGGAATGCGAGAAGGAGGAGAATGGAGTCAGGTCAACAGTCAATCAAGAAGACAACCACACCTTAAATGCTTGCACAATGTTCTGTGATTACATGACGTTTTGTACTGTATAAAAGACTGGGTCAGGGGCAGGATAGGGGTCGGACTTCGTGAACTGACACACTTTGCTGTTTGTCAGGAACGGGAAGACCTAGACCCAGAGCTCTGTATACTTTATCCACTTACTGCTAAAATAAACTAAGAGTTTGAGACCGATTATCTTCTCCTATTGCTTCATTTAAAGAACACGCAGGACTGGGCTCACACATAGAGGAAAGTAAGGTGGTAAATTGAGCCAAAGTCTGACACAAGCCAAGGCAGCATCAGGTGGTGGAGGTCAATGTTTCAGGTGTAACCCTTCTTCAGGAATAGAGGTGGGGATAGAGTGGAGCTGCAAGTAAAGAGCAGAGGGGAAAGGGGTGCAATGGTGAGGTAGTGATAGGTGAACACAGGTGGTGGGTATGACCTGGTTGGAAGGAAGGGTCCATCGGTGGAATGGAAAAGAGGTGGTGGGACTGGAAAAGGACTAAGCTGATGAGAAGGAAGGTTATTTGAAATTGGAGAACTCAATGTTGAGTCCTCTGGGCTGTCGGCTGCGCAGGCGGAAGAGAAGGTGTTCCTCCTGTTTGCAGTCTAATTCACTGTGATAATGGAGGAGGCTGAGGATGGACATGTCAGAGAGGGAATGGGAAGGGGAATTTAAATGGGTGGTCAGGCTGGCCCTAGCAGGCCTGGCCGAGATGCTCAGTGAAACGTTCCCTTAGTTTATGGTTGGTCACATGGTGTGGTCTTCACTACATCTGATGCACTAAACTAAAGTTGGGGGAGAGGTAGGTGAACCTTTGTCTAACCTGGAAGGATTGTTTGGGGCTGAAGGTGAGAGGAGTGGTGTATGGCAGGTTTTGCATCTTTTACAATGGGAGGAACAGTGTCTGTGTATGTTTGCGACATCGAACAGTCCCTCTTCAGTACATGCACAGGTATTCTTCCCAACTCTTCTGCTGTTACACTGATGACTGCTCCCTGCTCCCAGGTTGGACTGCATCAGTTCGTGAACCTCACCAAGAACTCTCACCATGCCCTTTAAATTCACTTGGTCCATCTCAGACATCTCCCTCCCCTTTCTTGACCTCTCAGTTTCCATCTCCGGCAACAGTCTACAGACTAACATTTACTGTAAATCCACAGACCCCCATAACCACCTGGACTACACCTCCTCCCACTCTGTATCCTGCAGAAACCCCACCCCATCTTTCCAATTCCTCCATTGGTCGCATCTGCTCTGACAAGGAGACATTCCACTCTCAAGCATCCCACATCCTCCAGCCTCCCGCCTGTCTACTTTTGGATTCCAGCATCTGTAATTTTTTTTGCCTTGAACAGCATTTATTATAACGGCATAGAGGTCGATAGCCCGGAAACAGGTCATAGAGTCATAGAGATGTACAGCATGGAAACAGACCCTTCGGTCCAACCCATCCATGCCGACCAGATATCCCAACCTAACCTAGTCCCACCTGCCAGCACCCGCCCCATATCCCTCCAAACCCTCCCTATTCATATACCCATCCAAATGCCTCTTAAATGTTGCAATTGTGCCAGCCTCCACCACTTCCTCTGACAGCTCATTCCATACACGTACCACCCTCTGTGTGAAAAGGTTGCACCTTCAGCTTAACTTGAGAAGGAAACATAATATCAGTGACATGGTTTGGAGATGCCGGTGTTGGACTGGGGTGGACAAAGTTAAAAATCACTCAACACCAGGTTATAGTCCAACAGGTTTAATTGGAAGCACACTAGCGTTCGGAGCGCCGCTCCTTCATCAGGTGGTTGTGGAGGACACAATTGTAAAGCATAGAATTTATCGCAAAAATTTACAGTGTGGTGTAAATGAAATTATACATTGAAAAATACCTTGATTGGCTTTTGAGTCTGTCATCTGTTCGAATACCTGAATACCATGGTGTTGTCTAGCTAACACCAATTGTTACAGTTATCCTGAGAATGCAACTTCTAAAAAAAAAAGGTTTTGCGAATTACACATGAAAGAAGTGAATCTATCATGGTATTCAAACAGATGAAAGACACAACAGACAATCAAGGTATTTTTTCAATGTATAATTTCAGTTAGATAACATTGTAAATTTTTTGCTATAAAGTCTGTGCCTTACAACTGTGTACTCCACAATCACCTAATGAAAGAGCAGCGCTCCGAAAGCTAGTGCTTCCAAATAAACCTATTGGACTATAACTTGGTGTTGTGAGTTTTAACTTGATATAGGTGATGCCATGCAGGTAGAAGGAATAGATTGTTGAGAGGTTAACCATAAAACAGAGCATGGTGAGGGCAGAACCCCTGTTTTGAGGAAACAAGAGTTGTGAAGACTTAAAGACTTTGGTACCTATTACGGTATCTTGCAACTGAAAATGCACTTGATTATGTCAAAGGGCTGAGTGAAGTGGACTTGGTTTAAAAGTCCATCGGAAGATCCACCTTGGTGAAGCTGGGAGATGAGATCTTGTTCATGTTGTACTTTTAATCACAAGATGACAACTCAGCGTAGAAAGTGGCACAATCTATAATCACAGCATGAGTTTTCATTTATATTAAGAAGTTAATTGGGAATATCTAATTTCCTTAGTTTGTCGCTTATTTGCCCAACACATAGTGTTTATTAATGCTGGTTTTACACTGTCGCTACAATAGAAAATCAGAAAACACACAGGGCCAAATTCAGCCAGAAATTATCTGTCATCCCTCTGTCTAAGCATCTGTATGCCCTCGTGTGCTACGATCTGGCTGTCCTGCTCACAAAACTGTGCTTGGGTGTGCGATGCCAATATATCAAACAAAATCTCTCCGGCTCCGGATTATTTGAGATTGGAAGTAAAGCTGAACAGAGACGGTGCAATGCTCTGGGCTTTCTGATTTGCTGAACGCTTGAGTTGGAGCTGCTGGTGTTGGACTGGACCACTTACCTAGACAGTTACACAGGAAATATTAGATGAATTTAAACCCAGCTCAACATCTACATTACTAAAAAACTGACCACTGCAACTCCCTGCTGACCACTCCTGGCCTAACCTAACACCTTGATTAAATTTGACTGGATTATCCTAATCACCACCAACCTATGACAATCCTAACTTCTACCCATTTACTCATCTGACTATCCAATGAACCACCTAACCACATCATTCACCTCTCCTTGTACCCACTTAAAGACTCAACCATTTAAACTGGATGTTTAAACTTACCATACAGCAGCTAGTTCTGTTCCGAGGGTCTTGTCTTGCTGTGACTCCACTAATCATTTTTGCATCCTTTCCATTTTAATAACATCCTTCCTACAGCAGGATGACCAGATTGTGCACAGTACCCCAAATGCGACTTTACCAATTTCTTATACAGCTGTAACATGATTAGATTAGATTAGATTACCTACAGGCCCTTCAGCCCAGCAAGTCCACACCGACCCTCCGAAGAGCAACCCACCCATACCCACTCGCGTTCATATACCCCTTCACCTAACACTGTGGGCAGTTTAGCATGGCCAATTCACCTAACCTGCACATTTTTGGACTGTGGGAGGAAACCGGAACATCCCAATTCTTGTACTCAATGAACCGCTGAAGGGAAGTGTGCCAAATATTTCCTTTGCCAGCTTGTCTCCCAATGACAGCACTTTCAAGGAACTATGTGCCTGCACCCGCTAGGTCTCTCTGTTAGACATCATTCCCCAGGGCCCTACCATTAACTGTATATCCTGTGCTTGTTTGTCTCAGATAAATGCAACAAATGCATCTAAGTTAAATTCAGTCTGCCATTCCTCAGCCCGTTGACCCAGTTGATCAACATCCTGTTGCACTCTTAGATCAGAGTCGCGAGTATGGCGCTGGAAAAACACAGCAGGTCAGGCAGCATCCGAGGAGCAGGAGAATCAACATTTCGGGCATCTCCTAGTACTCTTAGATACTCTCCACTGCCTACTCTGCCACCGAATTTGGTGTCATTGTCAAACTTACTCGCCATGCCTCCTGTGTTTGCATCCAAATTGTTTATATAACTGACAACCAACAGTACCAATTCTAGTGGCACACCGCTGGTCACAGACCTCCAGAAAAAAAGCCAACCCTTCACCTTTACATGGGATCCAGTGGGAGCTAGCTAATTGGATACAAAGTTGGCCTGAACATAGGAGACAAGAGGGTGTTGGTGACGGAGGGATGCTTTTCAAACTGGAGGCCTGTGACCAGTGGTGTGCCACAAGGATCGGTGCTTTTCGTCCTTTACATAAATGGTTTGGATGTGAATACAGGAAGTATGGTTAATAAGTTTGCCGATGACCCCAAAATAGATGGTGTAGGGGACTGTGCAGATGGTTGTCCCAGAGTATAACAGGACCTTAGTCAGATGGGTCATTGAGCCGAGGCATGGCAGGTGGAGTTGACTTTAGATAAATGTGAGATTTTGCAGTTTGGTAAAGCAAACCCTGACCAGACATATACAGTAAATGGTAGGGCTCTGGGGAGTTTTGCCAAACAAAGCGACCTCTGGGTGCAGGTGCATAGTTCCCTGACAACGGAGTCTCAGGTAGTGAAGATGGCGTTTGGCATGCTTACCTTCATTGGTCAATGCATTGGGCATAGGAATTAGGATGTCCTATTGTGGTTGTACAGGACAATGGTGAAGCCGCTTTTGGAATACCGCAATCAATTCTGGTCATCCTCCTTTCGGAAGGATGATGGTAAACTTGAGCGGACGATGTATAAAAGATGTTACTGGGACTGGAGGGTGTGAGCGATAGGGAGATGCTGAATAGGCTGACTCCCCCCTCTTTCCCCCCCCCCCCCGACCCCAGATCGGTGACCGTATAGAGTTTTATAAAATCATGAGCAGCATGGATAGGGTGAAAGTCAAGATAGTTTTCCCAGGGTGGGGGAGCCCAAAACGACAGGATATGAGGAAAGATTTAAAAAGGACCCGAGGGGTCATTCTTTCAAGCAGGGGGTGGTCTGTGTATGCAAAAAGCTGACAGAGGACGTGGTGGAGGTGCGGTGCTATTACAACATTTAAAAGTTATTTGGATGGGAATACGAATAGGAAGCGTTGACAGGGCTATAGATCAAAATGGAACTAGGTCAGATTGGGATGTCTGGTTGGCGTGGATGAATTGGACCAAAGTGCCTGTTTCTGTGTGGTATGATTCCATGACCTCCCTCTGTCTTCTATTGTCAAGCCAATTTTGTGCCCACTTGGCTAGCGCTCCCTGGGATCCCATGTGATCTTGAGGATCTGAATTAGATTAGATTCTCTACAGTGTGGAAACAGGTCCTTCGGCCCAACAAGTCCACACCACCCCTCCGAAGAGCAACCTACCCAGACCCATTCCCTTGCATTTACCCCTTCACTTAACACTATGGGACAATTTAGCATGGCCAATTCACCTAACCTGCACATCGTTTGGACTGTGGGAGGAAACCGGAGCACCCGGAGGAAACCCACGCAGACACTGGGAGAATGTGCAAACTCCACACACAGTTGCCCCGAGGCGGGAATTGAACCCAGATCTCTGTCGCTGTGAGGCAACAGTGCTAACCACTGTGCCACCCAAACCTGAATACAGGCTGAGGTCACTAGTTATTGTCAGGAACAACCACTTAACAGATGCTCTTAATAACTTAGGTGGCAATAAAATGGCTCCTCAATACAAATAGTATGACAAAATGGCTTCTGGGCTGCAAATTGACAATTCTGCTAAAGGCTGTATAAAAAGGCTTTTAATTCTGCTACAGCTGCATAAGTGACTAACCACAATCTGCTTCAATAGAGATTAGCAGACAATGCTCCCTTTACAGCATAGAAATAACGAGGCGAGATCAGACATTACTGGCCAGCCTAACCTGACCTTCAAGTGCAGCTGCAGTGGCTCGTTTAATGAGTTAAGGGTGGCCTGAGTATTGGAAAACAAAGTTGATTCCCAGGAAATATCATTGGACCGAGCAGCTGTCAAATAAAACTATTTTGTTAATTGATTGGTAATTGTGTGAATGTACTATACGATTATGGTCTGTACCTTCTTGACTTTGTTTAAACAATGTGTGCAGCTCCTCTGAGGAACACGGAAGTGTATAACCTCTATGTTCCTGGACAACCTGTGAATAATAAAGAGTGAGGTCTTAAAGGACCAGACTGATTGCGAGTGTTTATTGACCAGCCGCGGAACCCATAGACCCCAACAGGGGTCAAGATCTTCAATTTAACTTTACTAACTGGTCTACCATGTGTATTTTAGGTAAGGCATGTTACAGACAGGAAGCTGAAAACAAACCTGACATCAAGATCTGATGGAGGCGCTCTGTTCAGAAGAACTGGAATATCACCCCTGCCTTTGACTATGGAAAGGGAAAGGTTAGTCACTTCGCTCTCTGGAAAAGGATTTTGGGTTTTGATGTGACTGGGATATTCACCACCCAGGAGTAACAAACTCAGTCTTAACCTGAACTGAGAAAGGACAGAAGAAACTAAATGGTGAGAAGTTATGGAGATCTGGTGTCTGAGTGCATGATTCACAGAAGGTTAGTTGGCAGATATAACAAGTAGTCAGCAAGGGATAGGGTGGTTACTCTTCAATTATTCGGAGCATTGGAGAGACTGTCCGAAGCACTGTGTACAGTGTTGGTCATCGTAGGATGTTAATGCATTGGGTTGACGAGACTAATACCTCAGACTGCCTTCTGAGGAAAGGCTAAACCTGCATCATCTCGACCTCAGAATAGTTAGAGGTGAATTAATTGAAATATATAAAATTCTGAGGGGACTTGAGTGTGTAGAGGCCAGCAGGATATTTCCTCTTGTGGGACAATCTAGAGCTAAGAGTCAGTTTCCACATAGGCTTTCTCACCCATTTAAGGACAGATGAGGAAACCATTTTTTTTTTTAAGCTTTGTGGGGTTAAGAGTCTTTGGAATTCCCAGTCTCAAAAAGTAGTGGCTGCAGAGTCTTTAGATAATCTTTCATTCTTCAGTGATCAAACTGTTATCAGGGCTATACAGGAATGTGGACTTCAGGTTAAAATCCGAACAGCTACGATCTTGAATTAACTCTTCCCCTTGCCACTGATTTTACGCTTAGTTCTTCCAACACCTTCGACTTTTAAACTCATTTGCTGGATATATTCCTGGAGTTTAAAAGATTAGAAGGCACTTTGATCAAAGATTTCACAATGTTACTTGAAATTGGTAGGGTTAATAGAGAGTCGAGAGTGCGGTGCTGGGAAAGCACAGCAGGTCAGGCAGCATCTGAGGAGCAGGAGAACAGACATTTCGGGTATAAGCCCTTCATCAGGAATCTGATGAATCTGCTGCCTGACCTGCTGTGCTTTTCCAGCGCCACACTCTCTCGACTCTGATCTCCAGCACCTGAAGTCCTCACTTTCTCCTTCAGGGTTGATAAGAGAGGAACGATTTCCGCTGTTTGGAGGAATCCAGGATAAGGGGACAAGGACTGAAATGACAGCCTGTCCTTCCAGGAGTGAATGAGGAAATAGTTCTTCAGGTGAATACTCCCGTTGAGCTTGTGCAGGAGGCTGTGGGGACGGGGAGGTCAGAGTGCAAGTGGGACGGACAGTTAAAGGGACAACTGACGGGAAACTTAAGGCCCACCTTGCAGACTGAATGGAGCTTGTTCCACAAAGTGACCATCCTGTCAGTGTTTGCTGACTCCCAGTATAGAGCATACAGAATTGGGAGCAGTGAACACAAGAACTAAACTGCAAGAAGTAAACTTAAATCACTTTTTGGACCCTCTTTCAAAACCTTGAGAACAATTGGGAGAAAAATACTTTCTAGCCATTCCTATTCAGGTAAAGCAGATCAGGCCGATTGATAGAAAGTTCAGCTTTATCATCAGAGATAAATCCCCAGTTGACAAAGTGAACATTGTTCAGTTCCATATGTGATTAACAGTAAAAGCCAACTGCTTTTCATCTTGCTTTCATCGTTGTTCATCTTGCTGGTGTCTCAGCAGTGATTGATAAAATCCCATCTGATACACAGCCTCAAAGATTGGTCCCGCTCCAGTGTGAACACATTCATGCATGTCCTGGGAGTAATTTGTTCTCCAGTGCACCATTTGCCCTTCTCTTTCCAAGTGGTGAGGCTTGAGAATTTCGATAGAGAGAAATGGAGGAACAAGAGTATGTCTTTCAGCCCCTTGAGTCTGTTCACTATCCAGAGAGATAGGTAGAGGGGCAGGTAGCATTGAAGGAGGCATGGAGGCAGCAGAGGGATTTGGACAGGTTAGGAGAGTAGGCAAAGAAGTGGCAGGTGGAATACACCGTGGGGAAGTGTGAGGTCATGCACTTTGATAGGAAGAATCATGCACTTTGATAGGAAGAATAGAGGCGTGGACTATTTTCTAAATAGGGAGAAAATTCAGAAGCTGGATCAGTGGTGCTGGAAGAGCACAGCAATTCAGGCAGCATCCGAGGAGCTTCGAAATCAAAAGTCTGAGTGCAAAAGAGACTTTGGAGTTCTCATCTAGAATTCTCTCGAGGCAAACTTGCAGATTGAGTTAGTAGTTAAGAAGACAACTACGTTTATTTTGAGAAGCCTTGAATGTAAAAACAGCTGCACTTCTGAGGCTCGAGAAGGCTCTGGTCAGACCACATTTGGAGTGTTGTGCGCAGTTTTGAGCCCCACGTCTTAGGAACGATGTACTGGCCCTGGAGCATGTTCAGAGAAGGTTCACGAGAATGGTCCCAGGAATGAAAAGCTTAACATATAAAGTACGCTTGTGAACTCTAGGTCTATAATCAATGGAGGATCTAATTGAAATTTACAGAATACTGAATGGCGTGGACAGAGTGGATGTTGGGAGGATGTTTCCATTGGTAGGAGGGACTAGGACCCGAGGGCACAGCCTTGGAGTAAAGGAACAGAGATGAGGAGAAACTTCTTCAACCAGAGAGTGGGGAATCTATGGAATTCACTGCACAGAAGGCTGTGGAGGCCGGGTCATTGAGTATATTTAAGACGGAGATAGAGAGGCTTTTGATTGTTAGCTCAGACAATGCATTGAAGGTGTGAGGTTAGAGTCTGTTTGTATTCCAAGCTGAGCCGAGATGTCACCTTTTTGTTTTAATCTCGGGAATGTGACTTGAAAGAAGTTCTGGGATTCATATGTTAATGAATTGAAATCTGCAACCCATTCGACAAGATGAAAGACTTAACAGCAATCTAGCTTTGTTCAATACATCACATCAGTTGTATGACATGATGATGTTTTGCTGTAAAGTCTGTGTCCTATGATCCTGCCCCACTAGCTACCCGACAAAGGTGCAGCATTCCAAAATCTTGTACTTCCAAATAAACCTGTTGGACTATAACCTGGCGTTGTGCGATTTTTAACCTTGACACGGTTGGCAGTCCTGGCTTTGTAGATAACATCTATGCAGTCGAAAGTTTCTGACCTAGGTCTTCAGTGGGACTGAACAGAACCTCAAATCAGTGAACACACAGGGCAGGACTACTGTAAGGCAGTGTGATTGTCTCCCCCTCTTTCCTTCTGTGAAGTCGCTCTGCTGCATCAATAAGACACTGGGTGTGAATAGCTAATGTAGCTTGAAGAATAAGTTGTCTTCATGCTGAGCAATTGATGTGGAGGAGCCAGTGTTGGATTGGGGTGGACAAAGCTAAAAATCACAACACCAGGTTGTAGGCCTATAGGCTTATTTGGAAGCACTAGCTTTTGGAGTGCTGCTCCCTCATCAGGGAGCTGTGGAGCAGGACCACAAGACACAGAATTTTACAGAAAAAGATTACAGTGTGATGGAACTGATATGATGTATTGAACAAACCTAGATTGCTGTTAAGTGTGTCATCTTTTAGAATGGGTTGCAGGTTTCAGTTCATTAATATTGTTACCACACGGGTAGACCCCTCTGCTAATTTAAACCCGACACACAGAAAAGGTTCACCCCATGCTGTAATCTGTGAAAATTCAAGGGTGCCAAGACCTATCCCAAAGGTCACTATTTAAAGTAAAAATTAACAACTTTTTGAAAAAAGTCTAACAACGAATAGTTGTTAGATAGTTTAGAGAAAGGAGTGTGGTGCTGGAAAAGCGCAGCAGGCCAGGCAGCATCCGAGGAGTGAATCCGGGGGTTGGGACTGAGATAAGGTGGGGGGAGGGGAAATGAGGAAGCTGGAGAAATCTACATTCATCCCATGTGGTTGGAGGGTTCCTAGGCGGGAGATGAGGCACCCTTCCTCCAGGCGCCATGTGGCCAGGGTCTGGCGATGGAGGAGGCCAAGGACCTGCATATCCTTGGCAAAGTGGGAGGGGGAGTTAAAGTCACGCCTCCCTGTTCCCATCCTATCATAAGCCGATTACCTCACTTGGTAGCTATTTTCTTATCTGGCCATCCTGCTGTCCTTGTCTGCATTCTTTGTTCCTTGTTTGTTACAGCTTGTTCCTGTATCCAGTTTCTCTTATCATACTGTAAGCTTTATTGTGAAATGCCTCTGTTGCTTCTTTTTGTGGTCAGCTACAACCCTTTAAAGTTATTCCCTAGCTTAAAACTATTTTCTTTAAAAGACCCTCTATATTCATTAAAGTCTTAGCCTTAAGTATGCGACAGGCTACAAGAATTAACACCCCCCCCTCCCCCCACCTGCAACAACAACATTTCTAATCTCCCACACCGCCAATAAAGATGACGGCCTTTTCCCCATTCCTGGCTCTGGGAGGCCAGAGGCGGACTTGGGCAAAGATGGCGACTGGGCATGCGCTCTCTGAATCACGGCGGCAGCAAGTCGTCACGGCGCATGCTCCCGGTCTCCCTGGAGCTGACAGGTGTGAATGACGTCGTTCTCGACCAATAGGAAGCGGGGCTGTCCTCCAGCCGATGGGAGAGGACAGGGGGCGGTGCTGAGCCTGGATCAGCGCGAGGAGAGTTGCATGCTGTCAGTATTGACAACATTGCAAAATCATACAGCACTAGGTCATGGTGCAACAGGTTCACTGGGAAGCACTAGCTTTCAGAGCACTGCTCCTTTGTCAGTAAGCTAGTGGGACAAGGTACATTGGACACCGAATTTATAATGAAAAGATCAAAGCCTCATACGACTAATAGAATAGAAGAATCCCTATAGTGTGGGAACAGGTCCTTCAGCCCAACAAGTCCACACTGGCCCTCCGAAGAGTATCCTATCCAAACCCCTGACTAATGCACCTAACCCACAATTATCCCTGACTAATGCACCTAACCCTACACATCGCTGAACACTATATGGGCAGTTTAGTACTGTCAATCCACCCTAACCTGCACATCTTTGGACTGTGGGAGGAAAGCAGAGCACCGGGGGGAAACCCACACAGGCAGTGGTCCAAGGCTGGAATCAAACCCAGGTCTTTGGCGCTGTGAGGTAGCAGTGCTAACCACTGATCCACCATGCAGCTAACTTATTAGACTAACCTAGATTGCTGTTAAGTATTTAATCACTTGGAAATGGAGGTGCAAGTTTCGATTGATTAATATGGAAATCTTAGAATTTCTTTCAAATCACTACACTGAGATAACTTTTATCAGTAAATTGTAAAAAGGTGATATCACCGTGCATGAAAGGTGTGTGCTCAGAGTCTGTCTATGTCCCATCCTAGCATCAGACTGGTTTTATTTTCCAAAGGAGGTATTTGTAAAATGTCACATTGACTGCTTACAGATTGTGTGCTTTTTGAACAAAATACTATGCATCTGCAAATACAAATCTGCAATTGCAGATTCATCCCGTTGACACGTGTGTGTGCGTGCATGAGAGAGAGTGTGTGTGTGTCTGCTTGAGACAGCATGTGTGAAAGTGTGACAGATTGTATTCCTGCGAAAGGGTGCGTGTGTGTGTGAGAGAGTGAGTGAGTGAGTGCGCGAGAGTGTAAGTGTGGTGGGGCCATCTATAGTGTGATATGAACCCAAGATCCTGGTTGAGGCTGTCCTGATGGGTACAAAACTTGGCTATCAGCCTCTGATCAACTCCGTGTTGTTGCGTGACCCAGAGTCCGCCTTGGAGGACATTGACCGGGCGCTCCAAGGCCGAATGTCTTTGACTGCTGAAGTGTTCCCCCACTGGGAGGGAACATCCCTATCTGGCAATTGTTACACGGTGTCCATTCATCTGTTGTCATAGTGTCTGCTTGGTTTCCCCATTGCACCATACCTCAGGGCATCCTTGCCTGCAGCGAATGTGACAGACCGCGTTGACCGAGTCACATGAGTACCCAGTGCACACGTTGTGGGTGGTGTCCCTACATATAATGGTAGTGTCCTTCTTGATGCTGCTATGGACCCTCAAAACATTTCACGAAGGTAGCCCAGACCCTAGCATTTCTAGTTGTTTTGAGCGAGAGTTAAGTGGATATTCCTGGAGTGATGCAGTTCGTCAAAACCTCTCAGTTCGTCAAAACCTCTCAGTTTTGAACGAAACAGAATTTATTTACAGAGTGCTGAATGAAACGTATACAAACAAAAACAGAATACAGAATAACCTATCCGAAATCCCAGTAGAATTTCCCAACTTAATGATGCTGTTGCAAACTCCTGTAAAGATCCCCATGAACAAAAACGTTGAGATCAAACACAGCGTCTCACAGGAGAAGGAGAGGGATGGCAGAGTGTGGAAGTAAGTCGGACCAGATTTGACACAAAATGTCCGTGGAAGCCATTTTGTCACAAGCAACCTTTGCAGTGAGATACAGACTGCTAATCCTACTGTTAGAAACTGACTTAAGGAATTTGTTTTGATAAAATGTCCTGGCAGCTGCAAGTCATCTCAGTCCCCCGGCCCCTTAGACACAGGCGCTGCTTTCATAGATGATGTCCTGTCCGTTACACTACTTATCTGTTCCTGTCCAGTTCAAACCTCCAGTATGAGATAGCATTCACTTCTGTAGACGTTAAAAAAATGTAGGGCTGTGAAATGTATGTACGAACTAACAGTTTACCTTGCAACTGCCGCTAGGCTGCGTAATTAATGGGCAGTGGGCTTGTGATAACACTCAACATTGGAGCCCCCCCAGAGATGTGTACTCAGCCTCCTACTGTACTCACTGTATACCCATGACTGCATCGCCAAATACCAGACTAATGTCATTTACACATTCGCTGATGACACCACCATAGTCTGCGACGAAACAGATTACAGACGGGAGGTGGAACCACCTGAAAAAATGGTGCACTGAGAACAACCTAGCTCTCAATGCCGGCAAAACCAAGGAACTCATTATTGACTTTCAGCGGGATGTTACTCATGCCCCCCTACACATCAACAGCACAGAGAGTGTCAAGCTCCTGGGAGTGGTCATCCTCAGCAAGCTTTCTTGGACTCTTCATGTGGACACCCTGGTTACAAAGGCCCAACAATGTTTCTTCTTCCCCAGGCAGCTGAGGAAATTTGGTATGATGGCGAATACCCTTGCCAACTTTTATAGGTGCGCCAGCGAGAGCCATTCTGTCTGGATGTATCACTACGGTATGGCAAATGTACCATTCAAGATTAGAGATTGTTACAGAGAGTGTGGTGAACTCGGCCCGGACAATCACAAAGACCAACCTCCCATCTATAGAATCCATCTACCAGGCCCGCTGTCAAGGAAAGGCCGCCAGCATTCTCAAAGATCCATCCCACCCTGGCAATGTTTTTCTACAGCCTCTACCATCGGGGAGAAGGTACAGAAGCCTGAATACATACACCAACCGGTGTCGAAACAGTTTCTCCCCTACTGTTGTTAGAATGCTGAACGGTCTCACAAACTCTTAACATTCACCTGTACCTATGTTTTTGTTTTTGCTGCTGTTTCCCTATTATTTACTATCTGTGCTACTTAACTCTGTGAATCTGCCTGTATTGCTCACAAGACAAAACTTTTCACTGTGCCTCGGTACACGTGACAATAAATTCAATTCAATTCAATTCAATTGATTGGAGAGGAGGCAAGTAGAACAGACAGTGGAACAGCAATGGCAGGAGTTTATGGGAGTAATTCAGGAGAGACAATAGAGATTCATCCTGAGGAAAAAGAAGTGTGGGAAGATGAGGCAATCAGAGAACAATACAACGCAGAACAGGCCCTCCTGAATACTTGGAAGTGTATGATATTGGGCTACATCAGCATGGTTTCACCAAGTGGAGGTCATGCCTGACAAAGCTGCTAGAATTCTTTGAGGAAGTAACAAGCATGATAGATCAAAGAGAGCCAGTGGGTGTCGTCTATCTGGACTTCAAGAAGGCCTTTGACAAGGTGCCACACAGGAGGCTACTGAGTAAGATAAGGGGCCATGCTGTCAGAGGCAAGGTATTAACATGGATAGAAGCTTAGCTGTCTGGCAGAAAGCAGAGAGTGGGGATAAAAGGGTCCTTCTCAAGATGGCAGCCGGTGACAAGGGGTGTTTCGCAAGGCTCAGTGTTGGGGCCACAATTTTTCACTTTATGCATTTACATAGAACATAGAACAGTACAGCACAGAACAGGCCCTTCAGCCCACGATGTTGTGCCGACCACTGATCCTCATGTATGCACCCTCAAATTTCTGTGACCATATGTATGTCGAGGAGTCTCTTAAATGTCCCCAATGACCCTGCCTCCACAACTGCTGCTGGCAACGCATTCCATGCTCTCACAACTCTCTGTGTAAAGAACCCGCCTCTGACATGCCCTCTATACTTTTCTTCAACCAGCTAAAAACTATGACCCCTCGTGTTCGTAATTTCTGCCTTGGGAAATAGTCTCTGGCTATCGACTCTATCTCTGCCTCTCATTACCTTGTATACGCTATCGACTCTATCTCTGCCTCTCATTACCTTGTATACCTCAATTAGATCCCCTCTTCTCCTTTTCTCCAATGAAAAAAGTCCAAGCTCAGTCAACCTCTCCTCATAAGATAAGCCCTCCAGTCCAGGCAGCATCCTGGTAAACCTCTTCTGAACCCGCTCCAAAGCATCCACATCTTTTTTATAATAGGGCGATCAGAACTGGACGCAGTATTCCAAGTGCGGTCTAACCAAAGTTTTATAGAGATGCAACAAGATCTCATGACTCTTAAACTCAATACCCCTGTTAATGAAAGCCAAAACACCATATGATTTCTTAACAACCCTGTCCACTTGGGTAGCCATTTTAAGGGATCTATGTACCTGCACCCCAAGATCCCTCTGTTCC
>NC_057753.1:3804992-3806157 GCF_004010195.1 Chiloscyllium plagiosum
CATCATAGTTTCCTCTTCCCCAATTAAATATCCTCCCATTTTGCCTAATCCTCTCCTTCTCCATAGCTATGTAGAATGTGAGGCAGTTGTGGTCACTATCACCAAAATGCACTCCCACCACAAGATCTGATACCTGCCCCGGCTCGTTTCCGAGCACCAAGTCTAGAATGGCCTCTCCCCTCGTCGGCCTGTCAACGTGCTGAGTTAGGAAACCCTCCTGAACACACCTTAGAAAAATAGCTCCATTCAAATCTCCTGCTCGAAGGAGGTTCCAATCAATATTGGGAAAGTTAAAGTCACCCATTACAACAACCCTACTACGTTGACACGTTTCCAAAATCTGCCGACCTATGCTTTCTTCCATCTCCCTACTGCTATTGGGGGGCCTGTAGTAAACCCCTAAAGATGTGACTGCTCCCTTGCTGTTCCTAATTTCCACCCACACTGACTCGGTAAGCAGATCTTCCTCGACAATGGAAGGGTCTGTAGCTGTGATACTCTCTCTGATTAGTAGTGCTACACCCCCTCCTCTTTTTTCCCCCCTCCCTATCCTTTTTAAATGCTCTAAACCCTGGAACATCCAGCAACCATTCCTGCCCTGGAGAAACCCATGTCTCTGTTATGGCCACAACATCATAGCACCACGTACTGATCCATGCTCTAAGTTCGTCACTTTTATTCCTGATACTCCTTGCGTTAAAGCAAACCCACTTTAACTGATCCCTTGGTTCCTTGCCAGGAAAATCCTTCTCACTAGCTGGTCTACCTCTTGCTACTGCCTCATCTGCATCCACTCTCACCTCCGGTATACAGCTCAGGTTCCCACCCCCCCTGCCATACTAGTTTAACCCCTCTCGAACTACTCGAGCAAACCTTCCACCCAGGACATTGGTCCCCTTCCAGTTCAGATGCAACCCATCCTTCTTGTACAGGTCCCACCTTCCCCCGAAGACATCCCAATTATCTACATATCTGAAGCCCTCCCTCCTACACCAGCTGCGTTGCCACGTATTAAGCTGTGCCCTCTCCAAGTTCCTCGCCTCGCTATCTCGTGGCACCGGTAGTAAACTAGAGAACACTACTCTGTTCGTCCTGCTCTGCAGCTTCCATCCTTACTCCCTGAAATCACTTTTTATATCCTCAATCCTTTTCCTGGCTATATCAT